>NW_022990834.1:27500-146069 GCF_902827175.1 Gymnodraco acuticeps
GGTTTGCGTTTTCAAACACCGTAGGGACACTTACTTCCTCTCAGTCTAAAGCGAGAGCTCCATCTAAGCTGCTGTATAATTGATAGAGCTGTTTAATACAGCTGGAATTAAATTCTCTTTGTCATGAATTATATAAGACCTCCCAAATTCAGTAATGACAAAGTGGAGCTTTAGGATGACCTGACATCAGCGGGATGTTCATTTTAAATGTGTCTTCTGATCAGTTATACCCCCATCAAGCCATCAAGTGATATTTCAGGTGTAATGTGGCTGTTTACTGTGCAGCGCTTGTCTTAGTTTTGACATATAACTAACTGCCGGGTTGCTGCTGCTTATCTTGTGTGAAATAAACAGGGAAAGTGATGAAGTGAAAATTAAGTCTGTACAAGTTTCATGACAGACTTTGAGCTCGTTTTATGGGAGTCAGTGATGCATGACAGTCAGAAAGGACAGAGGGCTTAGCTAGACTCAAAAATATTTGACATCAGTGTTTATTGCATGGGAATCAAGTCCGTGAACAGGCAAAGGTTTCCAGGCAAGATTTAGGTCCAGGTAACTGAAAATAGATCAGAAAACAAAGAAATCACAGGAACGTCGCGGCTAGAGAGCTCACTGAGACAGTTTAAAAAGCACCAATACACAATGAATTAGGCTAACACGAGGCCTGAACACAACAAGCACTAAGAGACACATTACCTTGCACCAAAGCAGTCGATAGTGTAATGCTATACATACTAAGAACATCTCAGAGCTTATTTACACCTCAAACTGCATGCGTAGTTGAACTCTTACTAACCTCTGTCCCCTCGGTCTTTAAATAATTCTAGGTTCCTTTTTATCTGCTGATAACTTACATGCCAATGTAGACAACTGTTGGCCACAGAAATAGGTATGCCTCCTTTCGGAAACTAAATGGAATCACTGCTAGTATGGCTTAAAACACATGATTATATAAAACAGATTCTACAGTATTTAAAGAGCGTTGAGGGGTCGAAGAGACCTGATAGAGAGATGTATAAGTACAGCCCATTAACCATCATCGTAACAAAACGTAGTGTCTATATTTAAAGTAGTAAACTTTTGACATGCAACACAATAACCAGCTACCTTTGTCAAATACAGTACATATAGAAATTAGGCATACCACAGTTTCCCACAGATCTGAAATATACTTGTGGTGGTAGCCGAGAAGGGGGGAGGGTTGCTAGTTGCTAGTGGAGCACGCTCATGAACTGTTCGCCGGAGCCTCGCAGCGGAGTTACTGCGGAGCGCATAAAGCAGATCCTTCGTGCGATAGCAGAGCGAACAGGTACAGGAGGGGTAGTTAATCGATCGCAGTTGGCGTCGTGCTCGCGGAACAATACAAAAAGATTAAACCTAAATGGGTCGTGAAATCTTTGGCGGACGTTAATATACCAGGTAAAGTCTATGTGTGGGAAACCCTGCCTGCATACCACTATAAAATCATCAATCCGTTCTATATTCCTAATCAAATTAAACCAGACGTTGACATCTTCATAAAGGAACACTTTTTTATTCAAATACCAACAGAGCTTCGTGCAAGGAAGTAGCAGGGTCATTTCTTCCCCATGCTGTTATCTCACATCCTTCTTTAAAGGAAGAAAATACTTAAAGTTCGGCCATTTCTAAAGTGTTTGTCTCAGATAGATTAGAGTCTCATTCTCCTCTCTTCGTCTGGCTGTCCCTCTCACCATCACCATGTCCTGTCAGAGTGTAAAAAGCAATTAGACCGAACGACAGAGTAACACAGGACATGATGCAGGATATTTCATCGTTAAGAGACTAAATTAATTAACATCCGTAATGAATGAACACCTGTTCTGTTTCTGCTGCCAGTAATGTGTCCGTGAAACACCGGTTTTTTGCTTCAACTGACCGCTTAATACCGTCGACACTCCATAACAAATGTAGATATCTACAACATAACACAATTCATCTTCTAAGCGATATGCATATGAGCCTCAAAATGCAGTGTGTGTGTGAAGCAGCCTCGTTTAGCGATGTGCAGCTTTTGTATTGCCGCCTCACTGTTGAATGTAATATCCACGGTTATGGTTGCCACTTGGATCTCAAACTCGTCCAAAACGTCCCTCATTTCCTGGCAAATCCTGACCTTTTCCAGACCGGATTTAATGTTTTGTTTTATATTGTTTACAAGGGAGGGTTGCATTTGTAGTTTAGGGCCTTGGTCATCTCCTTGCTGAGGAAGATTACAGTCTAGCTCTACCAAGGGTTAGGCCTAGTCATAGTTTACTGCAGACTCTCATCGTCTGTGCTGCAGGTCACAATCTATCACAGGATACAAGCACCAACATGTCCATGTCCATCACTCTGAGGCCATTCATTTAGAACATTTTTAAGAATTGCGACCATTTTCCATGATGGCCACCATTGCCAGCTGATTAAAAACGATATTTTACAACATCATTTTGATACATTTCTGTGATTTGGTGTTTGATTATATGTTTTTGAATATGGGGAAGTCAAATGTAGAAACGTCAGAGCTTTTATGTGTCCTTTTAAACACAACATGTAAAAATGTGGGGCTTATTAGAAGCATTTAGGAGATTAAACCACATTCATACTAATATTGGTCTTGTATGTCAGCAGAATTAGTTAGCAGAGACTGAACACCATGATGTCAGCAGTACTACCTCTACTACTGCACTGCTTCACCCCAACATACCTCCAACACCTCCATTACCGTGCATTTTAGGCTACCCAGTTGTCCATTGGCAACTTATTCAGATTTGATGGCAAAGACATGATAAAAATAAGCTTCTGATTAATTCCTGACGTCTGAATTTGGTTTCTTCTTGGTCAAAAATGTATGATTTGACACCAAGATCCTTCATATGTGATGTTATGAAAAAAAAAAAGACACTACATACTGATACTGGACATCAGCCGATGGAGTGATAACCTTGTCCTGTAAAAGAGATTTCAATCAGTGTCCTGTTGCTGTGACAGGGACTAATGAGCAGCACAGGTTCATTTCAAGGTAACTTCAGCACAGAAATCATTTAATGGTGTTTTATTATTCAGCTTGTTTGCCAAATCAAAATCCAGTTGGAACAAATTCAAATACAGACTAACAACAAACATTGACAAGCTTACTGATGGGCCAACATTAAATAGTTTGTTTGATGTATTTTATTATATGTGTTTGTCTTGTCCTTTTGTGGACCCAAGGATTAGAGGACTCCAATGCATCAGCTAATTAAATCCAGTTAATGGCATGGAGCGGATCAAGAGCACCGTTTCTTTGAGCAGTTCACAGGAATCTACAACGTTGTATTAAACTTTTAAACCTTTGCTTGACATACTTTCCCCCTTGTCCCCGGGTTTGTCTTTCCTCTGCAGTACAGGAAGGACACAGGGGAAGTCCTGCTGAGTGAACTACAGCTATCCAAAGCACCACCGCTGCTAACTAAATTAAAATGTCCTTCTCCTTGCCGATCAATTCATTAAGCCAATGGATTTTACTGTCAGATACTCCCCCTGTAATTGCCATAGGTTGTCTCCTTTCCAAAGGACATGCTGGGAAAAATATTAATGTTCAGCCGCTGTAATTAGATAAGGGAAGGCAGAGCGCTGCACACCAACAGGGAGTCCTCGACCCAATTCAATCACCAATATCTGATCAGTGCCGCTGTTCTTAACAGAGTTACAGCTGACTACAGAAGTCCTACTGCCTCCTCAGTGGAGCGGAAACACGGACGTAGAAGTCAGACAGGGAACAATGCAGAGTGCCTCGCATTGGCCATCATTAACACAAAGCCAGCTTGTGTCTCGCACCGCGTCACAACTGTTTACCGTCTGTCTTTGACTCTGACGAGGACACGGAAAATCAACGGCTGCGAGGTTAGCCTGAGGCTGGGGGGGGGGGGGGGGGGGGGGGGAGGGGTCTGATGAAAAAATCTGATGAAACAGTGGGAGGTAGGGAGGTCACAGCGAGTGCCCAGAAGCTAGAAAAGGTCGGTTTTAATTTGTTCATCGGGTTAGCTCGACGGATAGCCTTTTCTGCAAGGCCCCCTTTCACTGAGGACAGCTTCACAGGAAACACCTCCTCTATAGGGACACTATGATGGCTTTGATACCAATGTGTGTGTATGTAGTGTCTCTACTTTAAAGAGTCCTCTCCTGCTGATGTTCAGGTGTATATCAGTATGTAGTGTCTCTACTTTAAAGAGTCCTCTCCTGCTGATGTTCAGGTGTATATCAGTATGTAGTGTCTCTACTTTAAAGAGTCCTCTCCTGCTGATGTTCAGGTGTATATCAGTATGTAGTGTCTCTACTTTAAAGAGTCCTCTCCTGCTGATGTTCAGGTGTATATCAGTATGTAGTGTCTCTACTTTAAAGAGTCCTCTCCTGCTGATGTTCAGGTGTATATCAGTATGTAGTGTCTCTACTTTAAAGAGTCCTCTCCTGCTGATGTTCAGGTGTATATCAGTGTGTAGTGGCTCTACTTTAAAGAGTCCTCTCCTGCTGATGTTCAGGTGTATATCAGTATACAGTGTATCTACTTTAAAGAGTCCTCTCCTGCTGTTGTTCAGGTGTATATCAGTATGTAGTGTCTCTACTTTAAAGAGTCCTCTCCTGCTGATGTTCAGGTGTATATCAGTATGTAGTGTCTCTACTTTAAAGAGTCCTCTCCTGCTGATGTTCAGGTGTATATCAGTATGTAGTGTCTCTACTTTAAAGAGTCCTCTCCTGCTGATATTCAGGTGTATATCAGTATGTAGTGTCTCTACTTTAAAGAGTCCTCTCCTGCTGATGTTCAGGTGTATATCAGTATATAGTGTCTCTACTTTAAAGAGTCCTCTCCTGCTGATGTTCAGGTGTGTATCAGTATGTAGTGTCTCTACTTTAAAGAGTCCTCTCCTGCTGATGTTCAGGTGTATATCAGTATGTAGTGTCTCTACTTTAAAGAGTCCTCTCCTGCTGATGTTCAGGTGTATATCAGTATGTAGTGTCTCTACTTTAAAGAGTCCTCTCCTGCTGATGTTCAGGTGTATATCAGTATGTAGTGTCTCTACTTTAAAGAGTCCTCTCCTGCTGATGTTCAGGTGTATATCAGTATGTATTGTCTCTACTTTAAAGAGTCCTCTCCTGCTGATGTTCAGGTGTATATCAGTATGTAGTGTCTCTACTTTAAAGAGTCCTCTCCTGCTGATGTTCAGGTGTATATCAGTATGTAGTGTCTCTACTTTAAAGAGTCCTCTCCTGCTGATATTCAGGTGTATATCAGTATGTAGTGTCTCTACTTTAAAGAGTCCTCTCCTGCTGATGTTCAGGTGTATATCAGTATATAGTGTCTCTACTTTAAAGAGTCCTCTCCTGCTGATGTTCAGGTGTGTATCAGTATGTACTGTCTCTACTTTAAAGAGTCCTCTCCTGCTGATGTTCAGGTGTATATCAGTATGTAGTGTCTCTACTTTAAAGAGTCCCCTCCTGCTGATGTTCATGTGTATATCAGTATGTAGTGTCTCTACTTTAAAGAGTCCTCTCCTGCTGATGTTCAGGTGTATATCAGTATGTAGTGTCTCTACTTTAAAGAGTCCTCTCCTGCTGATGTTCAGGTGTGTATCAGTATGTAGTGTCTCTACTTTAAAGAGTCCTCTCCTGCTGATGTTCAGGTGTATATCAGTATGTAGTGTCTCTACTTTAAAGAGTCCTCTCCTGCTGATGTTCAGGTGTATATCAGTATGTAGTGTCTCTACTTTTAAAGAGTCCTCTCCTGCTGATATTCAGGTGTATATCAGTATGTAGTGTCTCTACTTTAAAGAGTCCTCTCCTGCTGATGTTCAGGTGTATATCAGTATATAGTGTCTCTACTTTAAAGAGTCCTCTCCTGCTGATGTTCAGGTGTGTATCAGTATGTAGTGTCTCTACTTTAAAGAGTCCTCTCCTGCTGATGTTCAGGTGTATATCAGTATGTAGTGTCTCTACTTTAAGAGTCCTCTCCTGCTGATGTTCAGGTGTATATCAGTATGTAGTGTCTCTACTTTAAAGAGTCCTCTCCTGCTGATGTTCAGGTGTATATCAGTATGTAGTGTCTCTACTTTAAAGAGTCCTCTCCTGCTGATGTTCAGGTGTATATCAGTATGTAGTGTCTCTACTTTAAAGAGTCCTCTCCTGCTGATGTTCAGGTGTATATCAGTATGTAGTGTCTCTACTTTAAAGAGTCCTCTCCTGCTGATGTTCAGGTGTGTATCAGTATGTAGTGTCTCTACTTTAAAGAGTCCTCTCCTGCTGATGTTCAGGTGTATATCAGTATATAGTGTCTCTACTTTAAAGAGTCCTCTCCTGCTGATATTCAGGTGTATATCAGTATGTAGTGTCTCTACTTTAAAGAGTCCTCTCCTGCTGATGTTCAGGTGTATATCAGTATATAGTGTCTCTACTTTAAAGAGTCCTCTCCTGCTGATGTTCAGGTGTGTATCAGTATGTACTGTCTCTACTTTAAAGAGTCCTCTCCTGCTGATGTTCAGGTGTATATCAGTATGTAGTGTCTCTACTTTAAAGAGTCCCTCTGCTGATGTTTCAGGTGTATATCAGTATGTAGTGTCTCTACTTTAAAGAGTCCTCTCCTGCTGATGTTCAGGTGTATATCCAGTATGTAGTGGTCTCTACTTTAAAGAGTCCCTCCTGCTGATGTTCAGGTGCATATCAGTATGTAGTGTCTCTACTTTAAAGAGTCCTCTCCTGCTGATGTTCAGGTGTATATCAGTATGTGTGTCTCTACTTTAAAGAGTCCTCTCCTGCTGATGTTCAGGTGTATATCAGTATGTAGTGTCCTCTACTTTAAAGAGTCCTCTCCTGCTGATGTTCAGGTGTATAGTCATTATGTAGTGTCTCTACTTTAAAGAGTCCTCTCCTGTGATGTTCAGGGTATATCAGTATGTCGTGTCTCTACTTTAAAGAGTCCTCTCCTGCTGATGTTCAGGTGTATATCAGTATGTAGTGTCTCTACTTTAAAGAGTCCTCTCCTGCTGATGTTCAGGTGTATATCAGTATGTAGTGTCTCTACTTTAAGAGTCCTCTCCTGCTGATGTTCAGGTGTATATCAGTATGTAGTGTCTCTACTTTAAAGAGTCCTCTCCTGCTGATGTTCAGGTGTATATCAGTATGTCGTGTCTCTACTTTAAAGAGTCCTCTCCTGCTGATGTTCAGGTGTATATCAGTATGTAGTGTCTCTACTTTAAAGAGTCCTCTCCTGCTGATGTTCAGGTGTATATCAGTATGTAGTGTCTCTACTTTAAAGCCCTGAATGTTTCACTTAAAGCACCCGCTTTAATCTGCCCTTCAATGTTGACCATATTCTGGATCTTCTCTGGGATTCTATTCCGCCAAATTATGTGTGACGTAATTGCGGGCCAAGCGCTCCAGCTGCACCGTTCCGGATCCCAGCATCTGCATGCTTGCATACACAGCTGCAAGCTCAGACAGCGATGACAGTTTAATTTTGAACGTGTCTGAGAGCTCATATGAGGCTGAAGGATCGGAAAGTGATAGTCATGACATCGTAGACGATATTGGCTATATGCCCTACAGATTCGAACCATATGCCTCTGAGTCTGAATCGGATGAAACGACTCCGAGTCGTAATACGAGAGATAATACGGTCATGTAGCCAGTGGTGGACTGAGACTAAAAATCAGCCCGGGACTCTCGACCGGCCCACTTCGGTACCGCTAGTAAATTGTCAACGGGGGGAGTGGGGATGTGCTAGTGACTTATCCGACCGGCCCACTTCGGTACCGGCCCATCGGGATTCGTCCCGATGGCCAGTCCGCCACTGCACCCAGCCCAGCCCACGTAAACTGTCAACGGGGGAGCCTCGCTGCGGGGAAACGGTGGACCTAGTGTCCCGATCGGAGTGGGAATAATAATAATAATAATCCGTGCATTTTATCCATTAATTTCCCCAACATTGTGGAAAAAACCACACGTTTAATCCACGTTGGTGTACTACAACTACAAAAAGCATCGGTTTGTTTTCTCATCAGGAAATGCAGACCGGCTCAAACAAACGGTTTGTAATCATCATCCTCACGATCATTTAATGTATCATATGTTCGCTGAATTGACATGAAAGCACTAATAAATGTAGTTTCATCCACTTGAGTTTACAACTACAAAAATAATCTGTTTGTTTTATATCACATCCGACGGGAGGAAATTCAGCAGCTCTCACTAGCGTTTGTTTGAACACTTTGCAGGAGGCAGGGACTTGCTTTCAAGCAGAACAGAAACTAACTCAGAGGAGTGTTTACGTGTTCGGCGTAATGACGTACAACGGCCTCCACGACTTCTGTAGTCCTATTCAGCCACTTGGTAACAACCATCGTTTCTCAGACACGTCAACTCTTCAGAAATCACCAGTGGGGTCACTGCTGATGATTTAATGTCCTAGAACAAAACGTGACCCGTCTCTTCAATGTGTCTCAACCACAGACCTTAGTTCAGATACTTTCCCAAATCCTATGGAGAGATCCCATTGGCTCTGAGACCAGGGAACAGGAAGTGGAGACCTGCTGACTCACTTCCTGGTTTTAGGACTCGTCACTGCTCCACTCTGTGTGAAGGTCATCCTGTTGTGACGGCTGAAATACAGAAATATCAAAACCCCAAAATATGTTCGAGGTGGTTTAAGGACAGAGTTGCCGTTACACATTTAACATATCTCCAGGTAAAATCATTCAAGCGGGAATAATGGATGTTTTGGCCGCATGCTGTAAACACAACTTTGATGTTTTAGTCATGAAGAGGAAGGCTCCGGCTCTTCATCATCTAAATGTTCCACTATGTTCACCAGATAGTCACTAACACTGACTCCCTGCTGTGAGACCTTTAGAGCACAGTGCGTTTACAGACAGGCAAAAACACACGCAGCTGTCAACGACTGCAAGAAGTGAGTTTAAATGTGAAGTGTTTAGGCCTTGAAACTAAAACAATGAGCTGAAAGACGCTAAAACGCTCCAAAGAGCAGAGTAGAACTCTACAGTTGGTGATTTTTCACTTCTTTCACACATTTATTTATAACTATATCAAAATATCAATGATTGAAGCTTTAGTTTTCATTATTTCCCCCACACTACATCTGTCATTTTAGCGAGTCCAAATCTCCAGATATTATTGTATGAAAACTCCCAAATCTGTATCCTACACTATCTGTAATGACACTTTTATGAGATTACGACTTCCTGTCTCGAGCTTCACAGAATATTCGACTATCAGAACAACCAGTGGACACTCTGCAAGTAGACCAATCCTTCAATTGTGATTTTAGCATCGTGGTGAGGGTCAATGCAACTTTGGAGATGACCAAAGGTGGATATACTGTAGATTTGAAGTAAACAACTTCGAAGTTTAGCTATTGGGGAATTATCTCAAATGGTGGAGTGCTCGTATCTTCTGTGACTTTTGAACGGGAGAATCTCAACAGAGTGTTGGGGAATGACCACTCGCTGCATTTGAAATGACGTTAAAGAGGTCGGGAGGGTATCTACCAATCAGAGAGTTCTTGTTTTGATCCCCAGAGGAAGTGTCCTTGATCGAGATACTTAACCCCAATGTCTACGGTACTGAAGCGTATGTAAATCAAAGAGATACGTTAAATCATCAGCTAAATGCACATGGTTGTGGATTTAATCCAATGAGACGGCCTTTGAAAGACCAAAGGTGGACATACTGTGGGTTCTGATTGAACAACCTCCAAGTTTACCAATGGTGGAATAAGTCAAATGGTGGAGCGCCCACATTTTCCAGAGTGCTCGTATCTTCTGTGACTTTTTACCAAGGGTTGAACAGGAGAATCTCAGCTGAGTGTTGGGTAATGACCACATGTTGCATTTTAAATTAGGTCTAAGAGAGTTCTTGGTTCGATCCCCAGAGGAAGTGTCCTTGGGTGAGATACTTAACCCCAAACTGCTTTCACTCGCATGTCTACGGTACTGAAGTGTATGTAAGTCAAATACATTTGTTGAAATCAGCAGCTAAATGCACTTGGTTGGGGGTTTTAGTCCAATCAGATTGCAGATCACTTTTTTTAGAGCCTCCAAGAGCCAATAGAAGACTCCAATTTCCCCTCTTAGGTCCCGCCTCCGTTTGGTACTTTTAGTGGTTGTTTGGTCGACCATACAACTACTTTTTAGAAGTACTTGGTGGCTCAAATTCAGAAGTGGTGAATGTTCCCCTCTCTTTATATACCGCTGCTACTAACCAGAGACATTATGGGATGTCCCTCTGTCCATCCTGAACTCGTTAAGCTTGGCAATATATCAGATATGACAAATTGCTCTAATTTCAGATATATGTCCGTTTGAGTAACTTTTTCCGGAGGATCCAGTAATGTTTGTAGATCGCTTGAAGAGTTTGTGAAGAGTTGAAGACGTCATTTGTTCTGGAAAACATTTGAAAGCATTATTTGTTTGCAAAACAGAACAAATAACAACATTTCTTAAAGAATTAACTGTAAAAGTTATTTCCACCGGTCATTTTATCAGTGAAGAATATTCAAACAAGTTGTAGGACGTGTGATTTTACTCCGACGTGACCTCATCTGTCCTGCCGTCGCTAACCCAATCCCACCTGGATTAGGAAAAGGGAAACGGTGCTGGCTCAGCTGTGCGTGTGAAAGAGGAATAAAGGCTTCTGAATCCTCTCTGCGACACAACAACAAGTCATTTATTTGAATGCTAAACCTTCAGCGGGATCAGTGGATGTGATTTATTCATCATGCTCGGATATAATTTGGCTCTCAGTCTTGGAGGAAAGGTTTTTCTAGCTCGCTGCTTGCTCCCAGAAGTGTCTCAGCATCTGTCACTAACTCGCACGCCAAGGTGATGAAATATTGATTAAAAGTGATGCGAGTAAACGAGATGAGATTATTGTTTACTTGTTACATCTCGGCTGGTTCGTCTCCCTGCAGACCCTCGGAGACAAGAACTCAATCCAGATGGCTTCTCGTTGGAGACAAAACTTTAAATACCGGTTTTACTTTTCACAACTCATTTGGTTTTAGAAGGAGATTCAATCAAGGCTGAAGGATTTAGAAAATAAATGAAGAATTCACAGATGTTGCACTTGCGATATTATTGGTGATATTCGTAGACATTTTAATGTTTAGACTTGCATTACTATAAATACATTTTTTATTTTATGATTATTGTGTTTTTTTATCAGGATGATCTTTTTATAATCTTATTTTTAAATCTTTTATTTTTACCATATTTATTCACCTGTTCGCCTATTTTGCTTCTATTTTAGCGCCTTTACAAGTGCCCAAAGCGCTTTACATTGCATATATTAGACATGTAATACATCATTACTGTAGAGTGGACAATTCCCACAGGGGTGATTTAGTGGGAAGTGTTTTGTCCAAGGACACAACGACAGTGGCGTTAAAGGCGGGATTGAACCAGTGCTCCTGACCTGATGGTCAGCGCACTGCGCCACAGCCGTCCTCAATGTTATTATTATTATATCATCTCTAAATCTGGTCCAAAATCTTTGATCATTTGAACAAATCAAAAGTATTTGAGAGGTTGAGTTTTCTCCACGTCTTGTCCTCCAACTCAGTAACCATGTCCTCGTCTTTCGACTTTTTTGATATCGTATTTGGTTCGTTTGCATTTAGTATGTGTTTGCGTGTCTAAATTATAGCTGAGACCTTCCCCTTTCCTTTGTCTTTTCCCTGTATAAAGTTTTTGTCAGGTTCAGATCTTTGTGCTTCATCAGTGGTGCAGGTTATCTGCCCTTCCAGCTGGAAATACATTGATTCTGTTAAATGCTATAACTCTTTATTAAAGGTCTCCTATCAGGCAAAATGCACTTATTGATGTCTTTTCTACATCACCATGTGTCCCTGGTGTGTCCCCGGTGTGTCCCCGGTGTGTCCCCGGTGTGTCCCCGGTGTGTCCCCGGTGTGTCCCCGGTGTGTCAACGTGTGTCCCCGGTGTGTCCCGGTATGTCCCTGTGTGCCCCCGGTGTGTCCCCGGTGTGTCCCCGGTGTGTCCCCGGTGTGTCCCCGGTGTGTCCCCGGTGTGTCCCCGGTGTGTCCCCCGGTGTGTCCCCGGTGTGTCCCCGGTGTGTCCCCCGGTGTGTCCCCGGTGTGTCCCCGGTGTCCCGGTGTGTCCCCGGTGGTGTCCCCGGTGTGGTCCCCGTGTGTCCCCGGTGTGTCCCCCCGGTGTCCCCCCGGTGTGTCCCTGGTGTGTCCCCGGTGTGTCAGGAGACTCTCAAAGTGTCAGGAAATAAACCCCTCTCTCTTTTCCTCCGTACACATCTCTAAAAACGGGGGAACAACGGAGCTGATCCAAATTTGCTGCGTCATGACCACATTACTAAAATGTGGGCGGGCTTTAGACCCACGGGCCAATCAGAAAACGTTGCTGTCAGAAACAATGAGACGTGTTCTGGAAGTAATATGGTCTGTGTTTACATTAGCATGCTAACACTCAGAGCTAACCTGTACTGGAGAGAGTGTGTGTGAAGAAGCAGGAAATCAAAAGGAAGTCACCTTGTGGTAAACCTGAGAGAGAGAAAGAGTTTGAGCTCCATCCTGTTTCAGAGAGTTAATACTTATAATATTTTATCTCCGGTTCAATCTGGTTTCAGGCCTAATCACTCCACAACAACTGCCCTACTTACATTTACAAATGACTTGTACTCTGCTGCAGATGATGGTGAACTCACAGGTGCCATTTTTATTGACTTGACAAAAGCCTTTGATTTCGTTGATCGATATCTGCTCTTGGATAAACTTCACGGCATTGGCCTTTCTAATAATACAGTGTTATGGTTTAACTCGTACCTTCACAGTAGAAAGCAATGTGTGGTTGTTAATGGAAAACAGTCTGACCTGTTGATCCAACAAAAGGGTGTACCCCAAGGATCAACTCTGGGCCCACTTCTGTTCTCTATTTACATAAATGATTTATCTTCTTGTCTCATTCATTGTTGTACTCACCTTTATGCTGATGACACTGTCATATATACATCCAAATCAGATTGTTCACAAATTCAGATCTCTCTTCAATCGGATTGTAATATCTTACAGGACAAACAACAAATCAAAATCTTATACCATGGTCTTTGGTACCAGGCAGAAGCTCAGATCCAAACCTAATGTAGTAATAACATGTAAGGATGGCACTTCTCTGCATAAAGTTGATAGCTTTAAATATCTTGGTGTATGGCTAGACTCTGAACTTTCATTTAAACTACATATAAAGCATGTAATACAAAAAGTCAATTACGGAATCGGTGTTTTACACCGCTCTCGCAATTGTTTTACGCTTAGTGTCCGAAAGAGAATTGCTTCTCAACTTATTCTTCCGATTATGGACTATTGTGATGTTGTCTACCAAAATGCACATAAATCAGATCTTGCTCCACTCAACATAGCCTACAACAGACTATGCAGATTTGTTCTTGGTTGTCCTTTTCGTACACATCACTGCACAATGTATAACCAACTGAAATGGCCTTCTTTAAATGTAAGAAGACACACGCATTGGCTTCAGCTGATATTTAAATGCATTTATCTAAACTATCCCCCTTAGTTAAAGCAGTATTTTGTACCCTACTCACCAATTCATTAAGTTAGACATTCTGTTCAGATTTATTTCTCTGTCCCCTCTGCAAACAAATGTATTGGCAGAAGAGCGTTCATGTTCAAAGCCCCAACTGACTGGAATACTTTACCTGCTGCTATTAGATCTCTTGCATCATTGGGTTTATTTAAACATGCATTGTTATCTCACTTTCAACTGGTCTGTACTTGTTATAACTGATATTGATGAAACTGATTTGCTTGACTGTCTCAAATTGTAATGATTGTATGCATTGCTTGAATTTCACTTAAAGACTGCATGTGGTTTGTCTTGTGTGTCATTTTTTTCATTTTGTCTTTTTGTTTATGTATGTCTGTAAGTTGTTGCTATTGTCGGGACCCCCTTGAAAACGAGATGGTGCATCTCAAGGGGTTTATCCCAATCAATACAATTTCTATATAGAGAGAATCCTTGATGTGGTTTGGAACATGATATGGATTTTCATCACGGCAGCATTTAGCTGAGTTTCTGCTGGGAGAGTTCTGATCAGGCATTAGCTCCACCTCCTCCACCCAGAATCAGCACTTTAGTAACGGGGCTGAAACAGAGGGATATGAGGGATGTCTAAAATGCATAATCTGTTTGGTATTTTGAGCAAAACACATCATAAACATGTTTTTATATCTCTGAGACCCATGATATATGCCTAAAAATAGCATGAACCTTTAAATAACACAACTTTGGTTTAAGCACGTCCTCGTCCTCCAGCTCAGTAACCATGTCTCCGTCTCTCTCTCTCCAGATGAAGTCAACAGAAGTGGATCACGGTCTTTTCACGGACAGTTACTGCAAAGTGTGCAGCGCTCAGCTCATCTCCGAGTCCCAGAGGGTGGCCCATTATGAGGTGAGGACCCCAAACATCACCTCACATGACTCCATTCAATTACAAATGTATTTATACAGCCCAGGGGTGTCCAAACTGTTTTCGAAGGGCTGGGCCACTCACTAGAGGTTTATCGCCTCATAAGTTCAGTTAAAAGTTCAATCTCAGATTGATGATAATAAGAGGAAATATGAAGGGTATATTTCAAGGTTGTTATGTAACTGACTTATTGGACTTTTTTCTTATCAACTAAGATTTGTTGGAACATGTTTTCAACTTTAATTGACTGAATTTATTTGAAAAGTGGGCTTATTAACACATGAATACTGTGTTATATATCTGAACATATATATGTAAGAAGTACAATAGCATACGTTTAATTTGTGGGCCATGTTTCATTATACTTTTTTAATTTGCTGAGGGCCGATTCAGAGGGCTTCACAAATCAACACATCTGAGAATATAGACAATTCACTCGCTCTCTTTGTCTCCATGGAAATGTTTAGGGTCATGTTGTGTCCCCCCCCCCAGACACACTCAGATGGAGTTTACACCTGAGCCCCAGCTGAGCCCCTCAGTGAACTCACCTGGGAACACATGTGTCTCCTAAACCTCAGCACAGAGCTAATGGAGGTTTAATGGAATAATGGCAGGAGAAATTTAACCGTGTTCTTATTCTTTATTAGGATCCCGTTCTTCCTGGGGTCCTCACACACACAAAGCACACACAAAGCACACACAAAGCACACACAAAGCACACACAAAGCACACATAAACATACCGGGTGTACATGAAGGATTTCGAAGGTGCACGGCTTTTCAACAGCAACAAATCACTGGCTTATTGTTTTGGATTCAGTAAACAAGGGATTTTCGTCACCCCCTGCAATGCCTTCCTATTGAGCATTGTGCAGTTCCCATACCAGGCTGTGATACAGCTGGTCAGGATGCTCTCAATGGTGCAGCGATACAAGTTCACCAGAATCTGAGGAGAGAGGTGATCTTTCTTTAGTCTCCTCAGGAAGAAGAGACGCTGGTGAGCCTTCTTTACTAGTGGTGTTGTTGGACCATGAGAGGTCATCGGATATGTGGACCCCCAGGAACCTGAAGCTAGACACACACTCCACCTCCGTTCCATTTATGTGGATGGGAGCGTGTGTGTTGCCTTTCGATTTCCTGAAGTCCACAATGAGTTATTTTGTTGTTGTTGTGTTAAGGGTCAGGTTATTGTCAGCACACCACTCAGTCAGCTGAACCTCCTCCCTGTAGGCCGTCTCATCGTTGTTGTGGATGAGGCCGATCACCGTTGTGTCGTCTGCATACTTGATCATGGTGTTTGAACCATGTACAGGGGTACAGTCGTATGGAGTAGAGGAGGGGGCTCAGCACGCAGCCTTGTGGGACACCGGTATGTAGGCAGAGGGTCATGGAAGAGAGATTATCCAACCTGACATGCTGGGGTCTGTTGGTTAGAAAGTCTCAAATCCAGCTTGATGTCCAATGTCAGCTTGAATAAGTGTATTATAGTTGTTTTTACTCAAAGTTTCTGACATTGTTGTGTTTTAGTAACTGCAAGCACATTTTGTCATTGATGTTAGCCAGACTTTGTGGAGCCACCCAAAGTACACTATTGTCTCGATGTGTAGGAACTTCATAAGTTTGTCTCTGAGTCTCTGTGCGTCCTGCAGGGCGGTTCTATTTCTATTTAAAGCTGTGAAACAGGAGATCCTGCTTTGTTCCTCGTTGCAGGAGACAGGAAGTGGCTGCCAGCGTCCAAATCAAATATTCATTTTGTTATTGTGTGCTGAATGCTGGATGCTGGATGGTGGATGCTGAATGCTGGATGCTGGATGCTGGATGCTGAATGCTGGATGCTGAATGGTGGATGCTGGATGCTGAATGCTGGATGCTGAATGGTGGATGCTGGATGCTGAATGCTGGATGCTGAATGCTGAATGCTGGATGCTGGATGCTGGATGCTGGATGCTGGATGCTGGATGCTGGATGCTGGATGCTGGATGCTGGATGCTGGATGCTGGATGCTGAATGCTCGATGCTGGATGCTGGATGCTGGATGCTGGATGCTGGATGCTGAATGCTCGATGCTGGATGCTGGATGCTGGATGCTGAATGCTGGATGCTGGATGCTGGATGGTGGATGCTGAATGCTGGATGCTGGATGCTGGATGCTGGATGCTGAATGCTGAATGCTGGATGCTGGATGCTGAATGCTGGATGCTGAATGCTGGATGCTGGATGCTGGATGCTGAATGCTGGATGCTGGATGCTGAATGCTGAATGCTGGATGCTGGATGCTGGATGCTGAATGCTGAATGCTGGATGCTGAATGCTGGATGCTGGATGCTGGATGCTGAATGCTGGATGCTGGATGCTGGATGCTGGATGGTGGATGCTGAATGCTGGATGCTGGATGCTGGATGCTGGATGCTGGATGCTGGATGCTGGATGCTGGATGCTGGATGCTGGATGCTGAATGCTGGATGCTGAATGCTGGATGCTGGATGCTGAATGCTGGATGCTGAATGCTGGATGCTGAATGCTGGATGCTGGATGCTGAATGCTGGATGCTGAATGCTGGATGCTGAATGCTGGATGCTGGATGCTGAATGCTGAATGCTGGATGCTGGATGCTGGAATGCTGAATGCTGGATGCTGAATGCTGGATGCTGGATGCTGGATGCTGAATGCTGGATGCTGAATGCTGGATGCTGGATGCTGAATGCTGGATGCTGGATGCTGGATGCTGAATGCTGGATGCTGGAATGCTGGATGCTGGATGCTGGATGCTGGATGCTGGATGCTGGATGCTGGATGCTGGATGCTGGATGCTGGATGCTGAATGCTGGATGCTGGATGCTGGATGCTGGATGCTGGATGCTGAATGCTGGATGCTGGATGCTGGATGCTGAATGCTGGATGCTGGATGCTGAATGCTGGATGCTGGATGCTGGATGCTGAATGGTGGATGCTGAATGCTGGATGCTGGATGCTGGATGCTGAATGCTGGATGCTGGATGCTGGATGCTGGATGCTGGATGCTGAATGCTGGATGCTGAATGCTGGATGCTGAATGGTGGATGCTGAATGCTGGATGCTGGATGCTGGATGCTGAATGCTGGATGCTGAATGGTGGATGCTGAATGCTGGATGCTGAATGCTGGATGCTGGATGCTGAATGCTGGATGCTGAATGGTGGATGCTGGATGCTGAATGCTGGATGCTGAATGCTGGATGCTGAATGCTGGATGCTGAATGCTGGATGCTGGATGCTGGATGCTGGATGCTGGATGCTGGATGCTGGATGCTGGATGCTGAATGCTGGATGCTGGATGCTGGATGCTGAATGCTGGATGCTGGATGCTGGATGCTGGATGCTGAATGCTGAATGGTGGATGCTGGATGCTGGATGCTGGATGCTGGATGCTGGATGCTGGATGCTGGATGCTGGATGCTGGATGCTGAATGCTGGATGCTGAATGGTGGATGCTGGATGCTGGATGCTGGATGCTGAATGCTGGATGCTGAATGCTGGATGCTGGATGCTGAATGCTGGATGCTGGATGCTGGATGCTGAATGGTGGATGCTGGATGCTGGATGCTGGATGCTGGATGCTGGATGCTGGATGCTGGATGCTGAATGCTGGATGCTGAATGGTGGATGCTGGATGCTGGATGCTGAATGCTGGATGCTGAATGGTGGATGCCGGATGCCGGATGCCGGATGCCTGAATGCCGGATGCCGGATGCCGGATGCCGGATGCCGGATGCCGGATGCCGGATGCCGGATGCCGAATGCCGAATGCTGAATGCGGCACTTGGCCCGTCGCCTGCTGGAGAAACTATGGATCCTCTTTCTGCTCAGTTCTGCTCTGATGCTTCCTGACATGTTTGGGTCACGCTGACGAACAGAACACACACAGAGGGAATACAGTACACTTCTCTTTAGGATACAGGAAGTTATTTTGCACTTAGGAGGAGGACAGTGTTCCAGTTTAATTTGTAATGGTTAGTCCTACAGAAAAGCTGATAAGTCAAAAAAAGATCCAGGGTCCAGTCTGCGGCTAAACCACCGTACCGTCTCCATGTTAAAGAATGAGAAATACATGGGAGAGAAGGAGAAATGAATGCTCTGGAGATTAATAGGTGTCTGCGTGGTGTAAACAAATAAGAAAATCATTAAGAATAAGTGACTGCTGATCTTAAAAAGATACAAACTAGTGTTAACATTTTAAAGTGAATTCATCTTCAGTAACAACAGAACCAGCCTGTGACACATTGTTTTAGTGATCAAGGTATCAAGCGAACCGGTGCTTTCAGGATCGTCTAACAGTGTCCGAAACCCAAACTAATAACATGAGATGTACTTTATTGATCCTAAATTGGGAATGTTTGTGTTGCAGCAGCATAAACAAACAAAGCATTGCACATAAGGTTACATTTAACCATCTCAAAATAGAAAAAAAACAGCTTTAAAAAGTAGAAAATATGCAAGTTGACCTTCATCAAACCGCATATTTTAGGGGCTGCATATATTACTTTCTGCAACTCTGTGAAAAGACCAGTTTAGGTTTGACTGTAATCCATTCCAAACATGCATTTAGAACATGCGCAGTGTTGATATGTGCCCACTTAATGATCTGTAAAATCCCCTCAATTAAGCACCAATCTCAGCACAGCAGGGGGTCGGGGGTCACGGTTTGGTATATGCAGACCCAAAAGCAGTCCAAATAGGCTGGGGACGGAAATAAATAAAAAGACAAGGTGGAACAAAAGGGAAAGTAACAAATAAACCGGGAACACAGGAGGGCAGACCAGGGACATCCAGACATCAGAACAAAACCCCACGACGAATCGACAAGGAACACAAGGGAAGGCAAGACTCAATACACAATAATCACAAGAGAGGGGAAACACAATCAGAGAGGAGGGGAAACACAGACACATGAGACAGGGGGTCAACTCCTTTCAAAGTAAAACAGGAAACAGAGGCATCTCCTTTTGAGGCACGGTTAAATCAAACGGTGATGATTTCAAAGGCTTCAGATTCATCCCCCCATCTTCATCTTTCCTCCCACTAACGCACTGAACTCTGATCCCGTCGATGCCCCTTTGAATCTGTCGCACATTGCCTTTTGTCGAGTTTTAAACTCCACAGTGACGGTGGCTCTGGTGTGACAGTGCAGACAGGGGAGTAATTGATATTTAAACCTTCTTTTATGCACATCAAAGCCTCCGCTCTTCTGCAGAGGATCACAGCGTCTCTGGTTCACAGTTCAAACACTCTCCAAGCTGCTGGTAATTTATGCATTTGTCTCCTTTTTGCATGTGTTCTACATCGGGGTGAACTTGACAGGCTGTTATTCACAGAGATAATGGAAATGGGAAGTGACCTGCGAGCAAATGTGTGGGAGTTCTCGTGAGTTTGTGCTGGCAGAAGATTCACATTAGGGGTGGGAATCACCAGGGTCCCCACGATACCATACTATCGCGATACTTAAGCCATAATATGCCGAGTATTGCGATACGATCAGTGGCGAGCCGTGACTTGTATACCTAGGCCCTCTGACCCCACCGTTTCCCTAAATAGTTATTACATCACAGCGTATACCTCAGCGGAAATACAACGGCCCGGGGTGCAAAACGCATCAATGAAAGCGACCCTCTACCTCACAAAACAACACCTGTAAATAACCCTATTTGTGTTCTTTGAAATTGAAAAGGATATTGCATTGTGTTTGTTTCTTTCGTTGCACTTGTATGTCTTAAGTGTAATTTGGCATACTTTTATTTTGAAGGCGAGTTTACACTGTTGACAGGAAGTTGTTGTTGCTATGGAAACAAGAATAGCTTCACAGCGGGCGGAACTTGTCATAAAGTCCCCGATAATAAAAGCCACCCATTTAGAGGGAAGATGTGATTGGTCAATTGTACTGTCAGTTGACATTACTCTCTCGTTCAGTTACTATAGCTGGCCCTCTGTGAATTCATAGCTGGACGTCCAATCAGCTCCTCTCTTCACCTCGCAGAGACAAGCTTCTTTCATTTAACCCTTCACATTCAAACAGAAACTGAATAGGCAGATTCAAAGGATTTATTTCTTTGGAAATGTTATTTTAAATACAATTAAATCAAGTTATTTTGGTAAAACTAAAGCTGGGAGACCAGGGGACACTAAAGAGTCACGCACACAGCTGGGGGACCAGGGGACACTGAAGAGTGACGCACACAGCTGAGAGACCAGGGGACACTAAAGAGTCACGCACACAGCTGGGGGACCAGGGGACACTGAAGAGTGACGCACACAGCTGAGAGACCAGGGGACACTAAAGAGTGACGCACACAGCTGGGAGACCAGGGGACACTGAAGAGTGACGCACACAGCTGAGAGACTAGGGGACACTAAAGAGTGACGCACACAGCTGGGAGACCAGGGGACACTAAAGAGTGACGCACACAGCTGGGAGACCAGGGGACACTAAAAAGTGACGCACACAGCTGGGAGACCAGGGGACACTAAAGAGTGACGCACACAGCTGGAGACCAGGGGACACTAAAGAGTGACACACACAGCTGGGAGACCAGGGGACACTAAAGAGTGACGCACACAGCTGTGAGACCAGGGGACACTAAAGAGTGACGCACACAGCTGGGAGACCAGGGGACACTAAAGAGTGACGCACACAGCTGGAGACCAGGGGACACTAAAGAGTGACGCACACAGCTGGAGACCAGGGGACACTAAAGAGTGATGCACACAGCTGGGAGACCAGGGGACACTAAAGAGTGATGCACACAGCTGGAGACCAGGGGACACTAAAGAGTGACGCACACAGCTGGACACCAGGGGACACTAAAGAGTGATGCACACAGCTGTGAGACCAGGGGACACTACATAGTGACGCACACAGCTGGAGACCAGGGGACACTACAGAGTGACGCACACAGCTGGAGACCAGGGGACACTAAAGAGTGACGCACACAGCTGGGAGACCAGGGGACACTAAAGAGTGATGCACACAGCTGGGAGACCAGGGGACACTAAAGAGTGACGCACACAGCTGGACACCAGGGGACACTAAAGAGTGATGCACACAGCTGGGAGACCAGGGGACACTAAAGAGTGATGCACACAGCTGGAGACCAGGGGACACTAAAGAGTGACGCACACAGCTGGAAGATTCTATAGAAGCAGTAATAATCGAAACAAAAAGCCAACACTTTACACTAAGAACTTACTGGTCCCTGATTTGGAAAGTTGTGCTAAAAGCTCGTAGAAAGAGTTTTTTTTCTGCAGCGCTCTGTTACTACATGGAGAAAGGAGAAGTCATTACTGGAGCGTTAATACATGAATGCTGGTAGAATACTAATATTGAAGAGCCATTTTATTGCAGTTCTTTAAAGCAAGAGACTGTACAATAGCTCCTTATACAAAACAAATGAATAACATTGACAGAGAGTAATCCTTTGAGAAAATGTGAATTTTCCTTTCATATAATATCCCCTCATCCTGTCAGCACTCCGCAGAGACGACCTTTGCTTCGCACTACGGAGG
Organism: Gymnodraco acuticeps; assembly: GCF_902827175.1. Lineage (NCBI taxonomy): Eukaryota > Metazoa > Chordata > Actinopteri > Perciformes > Bathydraconidae > Gymnodraco > Gymnodraco acuticeps. Next base: position 49,536 of record NW_022990834.1, read on the forward strand.
CCGAGAGCCGCCTCAGTTACCAACAAACATGGAAGTCGAGGAGAAAGAGAAACACCCAAAAATACCTACAGATCAAACTATTTTCTGTGTATCTGTGTTTTGTGTCGCTCTGTCGGAGAAGCCCGTGACCTAAGATCTTCATCGGCATAGCTACACTCTAGCTATGTACGTACGACTAAATAAAGAACCATGAACTTCGGATTCATCAAGAAAGACGGACAACTTGACAAAGCGCAAGGAAGTTGGAAACGATGCCGAGCCGCTTTAAAGTACACAAGTAGTTTGAGGAACTTAGCGACACACATAAAGAGGCGACGTGGGGTCTGCGGCTGAAAAGAGAAACCTGACAGTTATGAGTGAAATCACTCAGTGAGGTGTTCTGTCAGAGAGAGGTGTTTCCAGCAGCCTGTGACGGCCAATCACAGTTTAATGTCTTCCTTACTGTCAGCAGTTATGAAAGACCTGTCTGTGAAAGGTTCTTTGTTTTCTTTATTGTTCCCATAGAAACCACTGCTTTCTGCTCACTGGTGAGTCAGCCTCTGGATGAGTGTCAGCACATCAGGCAGCAGCTGTATGGGCATTGCTCTGTGGTAGCTGTTATTAGCACATTGCTAATCATGAGCAATGCATCCTTAAATAGTTGAACTGTGAGGTGTTATCACATTGAACTGTACTCTGGAGACAGAACAGCACCACACTGTGAAAAGGCCAGTTTGTGAAAGGTCCAAGTGGTTTTTTCTTTAAGGTCAAAAAGAAACAGCATGATGGGATGCGCTAGCAGAGGGAACCAAATATGTAAAGCACTTTTTTGTTAATTTATGATTTGCTGCATACGAGGAATAAAACAAAATCCTCTGTCGTACCAAATTGGAGTATCATTATTTTGAATAATGTTGAATCAAATCGTATCGAACTGTATCGCAACAGGGGTGAATCGTATCGCATCGCATCACCTGGTGTTTCAAAGGTATCGTTAATGTATCGTATCGGCCTCAGTGATGGTGTGTGTGTGTGTGTGTGTGTGTGTGTGTGTGTGTGTGTGTGTGTGTGTGTGTGTGTGTGTGTGTGTGTGTGTGTGTGTGTATCTGGAGCGCACTGTAGTTCTCACTCTGAGCCACTCCACTAATCCTCTCCTCTACAAATCAATATCTGCAGAGGTCAAACAGAGCGGGCATGGAAAATGCAGATTATCTCGTCGATAACACTCGCTCATACACCCCCGCTACAGATGGAGTGTGAGCGGAGGGACGCGTTCACGTGTTGGCTCCAACGCCTCCTCAAGAAACGAGGAATAAATACTCACTGATGAGATATTCAACTTCTCTTTTGAAAGGATATTTCCACTTGGGTTTCAGGAGAGCAAACTAACTCTTCATCAGAGGTTGATTCAGCAGCTCGACCTGTTGGACCAACAAGCAGCACTTTGCATTAAATAAAAGTGCATTTCTCCTCAGGGATTAATCGAGTTTGTCTTCCTCTTCAATATTGTACAAAGATGGGCAACATCGGGCTGTGTTTTCTCAGTTTGGTCGTCTAAAAATCCAGTTTGATTGTGTTTGATTATCCACTAAAACCACCTTTACTTTCCAAATGTCCACCTTAACTCTCCATAAAACCACTTTAACTCCAAAATACCTCCTAAACAAACCAAAATACTACCTTAACCCTACAAAATACCACCTTAATTCTCCAAAATACTACCTTAACCCTACAAAATACCACCTTAATTCTCCAAAATACCTCCTAAACTCTCAGAAATACCACCATAACTCTCCATAAAACCACTTTAACTCCAAAATACCTCCTAAACAAACCAAAATACCACCTTAACTCTCCAAAATACCACCTTAACCCTACAAAATACTACCTGTTCTCCAAAATACCACCTAAACAAACCAAAATACCAACTTAACTCTAAAATACCACCTCTTCTCTCCACAATACCACCTTAACAAAGCAAAATACCACCTTAACTCTAAAATAACTCCTTAACGCTCATAAAATACCACCTTAACTAAAATAAATCTACCTTTATTCCCCCAAATCATAAGGATATAATCTCTATCATGCAGATTAAATCCATCCATTATTCATCTGAGGTTTACTTTATGCAATGATGTTGCTGCAAATTCACATGCGACGGCCAATATTGCTGTTGGATTCTGTCCGATTAAATAAAAGTGAATTTCTCCTCAGGGATGAATAGAGTTTGTCTTCCTCTTCTACATTGGAAACACATTGGCCACATCGGGCTGTGTTTTCTCAGTTTGGTCGTCTAAAAATCCAGTTTGATTTAGTTTGATTATCCAATATAACCCACTGTAGCTGTAGACAGTGTTTGACACAAGTCGTGTTCATATCGAAGTTAAGGGACTGTTGCTATTTCTAAAACAGTCAACAATATGGCAGTCTGAGCGTTCTATACACAGTCAAATGTAAATATTATAGATACAGCTCACAATACTTGCTGTGGAACATAAACCAGCAGCTAGCGTTGTGTGGATTTCATTACATCACATGTTAGACGCTTTTATCCAGAGAGACTCACATACTCAATACTGTGGACGATCCCCACAGGAGCACTTTGGGGTGAAGAGTCTCAGGGACACAACGACATGCTGACTGCAGTGGGGTTTGAACCTGTGCTCCCTTGATCCCAACACCAACGCACTAGTCCACTGCGCCACACGCCTTACCCTTTCATGAACCACTGAAAACCTGAACAGATTAAAGTAGATTTAAAGAGATTTTTCTGAAAATGGGCACTGATCATCCATAGAAGTGAACGTTTACGTTGAATGTTGGTATTCTGCACCTGTAACCTGTTCCCATAGTGACCAAGAGGAGAACCTGTTAAATCAATGTTTTTCAGACGGATAGGAAGGGATACTGAAAGCTTTTGAGTATCTCTTTAATAAAAGCGTCCTTCGACATGACTCTAACTCTTCCTGAAGTTGCAGCTCTAGCTTTTCGTGCATCCTGCAAAGAGTTCAAAGTCTAATTCCCATGATCCCCCATGATGATCCGCTGACGGCAGATAGTGTGCGGTAATGAAACGAGACATCGCGGGGATAATTGAAGAGGCTGCAAAGTGTTCCAGCGTTTAGCGTGCAGAGCGTAGCACATCATCCACCGTAAAACTGCCTTTTATAAGAAGTCCTTCTCATTAGATGAAAGACAATGGTGACCTCCGCAGGAATGTGTCGAGAGGAAGGTAATTAAAACGCCTCCGAACACAAAGTGGCCCACGGCTTCAGAAGTAACTGCACCGCTGAGACGAAGCAAACTCCCTTTTTATTTAGCTCGCTGTGAAGCAGTGGCGTTCACACGGTTTAATTATGATCCGCGGCGAAGGAGGAGTTATTAATGGAGGAGGAATCCTGAGAGATCAGCTGTTAGCCGGCCCTTTAGAAAGCACTGAGAGAGAGAGAGGTGAAGCTCTGGAGAGATGATTAACCCGATTAAAAGGGAGAGGAAGCGTGTCACTTTCAGAGAGCGTGAGATTCAGATTTCATTATTTCACTGTGACTGTGGAAGGGTTTTACGTCCAAATACCACCTCAACTCTCCGAAATACCCCCTTAACTCTCCAAAAACACCTTAACTCTCCGAAATACCCCCTTAACTCTCCAAAAACACCTTAACTCTCCGAAATACCCCCTTAACTCTCCAAATCACCTCAACTCTCCGAAATACCCCCTTAACTCTCCAAATCACCCCAACTCTCCGAAATACCCCCTTAACTCTCCAAAAACACCTTAACTCTCCAAAAACCACATTAACTCTCCGAAATACCCCCTTAACTCTCCAAAAACACCTTAACTCTCCAAAAACACCTTAACTCTCCAAAAACCACATTAACTCTCCGAAATACCACCTTAACACGCTTAACTATCTATGATCTCAATGGGACCAATCTGATTAAATAAAGGTTTGAAATGAAATGAACTAATTATTTCATTGAAACTCCCAGGAAGGATTTTAGTTCATTGTTTTTGATTCTGTTGTTTACTTTATTATATATATTTATTTATTTTTGCTTTGTTTTGTTTCGAAATACCACCTCTTATCTCCAAAACACCACTTCAACTCTCAGAAATTCCACCTTAACTCTTCGTAAACCAATCTAACTCTACAAAATACCATCGTAACCCTTAAAAGTAACAGTAACTCCCATAATACAACCGTAACTCCAAAATACCACCTTTTTTACTCCGTCTTTATTCCCCAAAATACAACCTTTACTCTCCAAATGTTTTGTTTCAACCATTTTACTCTGTAGCACTTTGAATTGTGTTTACTCTAATGAAAAGTGCGCTTATAAATAACATTTATTATTATTATTTTAATTTCTATACAACACATCTAACCCCACGAGGCACAAGATGCATTTTACACAAATCTGTTAAATGGTTTTTAGTTGTGATTCAGTTTGGCCGTGCAGAGAATAGAGGGATTGGACCCAAATGCAAATACAGTTTCTTTAAATAAGTCTTTTTATAGAGCGGAGCAGGGATGACGTATTTACCCTGCAGGAAGCTGCCTGTTCCCTCGTCTCAGAGCCAATGGGATCTCTCCAGAGGATTTAGGAAAATAGCTGGAATTAAGATCTGTGGAAAACGAACCTGTTTGATAAATGCACGTTTTGTTCAGGATCATCTCCACATGTCTACTTTTATAATGTCCTAATCATAAATCTAATGGCCAGAAGCTAAATGTTAACGTGATGCTATAAAGGAGCTACAGGCGAGTCCAGCAGCACGACTTCAACGTCACGCCAACTTTAGATCCAGATTCAAACACACAGATTCTAGATGGAACGAGTTGAAGCGTTTGTTTGAACACTTTGCAGGAGGCAGGGACTTGCTTTCAAGCAGAACAGAAACTAACTCAGAGGAGTGTTCACGTGTTCGGCGTAATGACGTACAACGGCCTCCACGACTTCTGTAGTCCTATTCAGCCACTTGGTAACAACCATCGTTTCTCAGACACGTCCACTCTTCAGAAATCACCAGTGGGGTCACTGCTGATGATTTAATGTCCTATTCTATAACACATAGGTGTGAGCAAGCTCTCTGATTGGTCAATAGGCGTGTTTGATTCCACGATCAAAGAACGGTCAAATAGAACGTGCCTTTTCACAACAAGTCAGTATCCCTCCGCGTCTGAGAAAAACGGTATACCCTTGGCCTGAAAAGCAAACTGCAAGCAGTTTGCTTTTCAAACTGGAACAAGAAAGCAGCGGAGAAGTAACGGGGCAGAAACCCTCCTTTTTACGTTACGAAACAAACTTCCAAACATAATATGGAAACATTTAAGATTAACTTCAACCTCCGGGGGGGTCTTACTGTGGAGGACTGGATTGAGGAGTGCCTAGAAAAAAAAGCACCTAAACGACAACATGCAGAGCTGCGTGAAGAGCAGGCAGACCAACTGGAGAAGTACCACCATTCAAAAGCTAACTGGAACAAGAAAGCAGCGGAGAAGTAGTGGTTTCCATAGCGACACACAGCCGTTACATTGTTACATTGTCTCTCGTTGGAAAATCGTTAGCTAAAAATGTCAGATTTTATAGTTATCATCTGGACAACAGAAATATGTGGAGCAACGCGCTTTTTGCCGGTCCGGGACACGCCAAACGGCCACTGGAGGAAAGCTCTTCCGTGAACACCACAGCACCAACTGCACAAAAGTCTGGCATGGAGTTCATGAGTTGTTTCAAAAATTGCACGTTTAATGGCAGCATGAACATCCACCTTCATTCTGAAGCCAAAATGTTAAATATGTAAATAAATAAATAAATAGCCTAATTCAAGAATTGTTGTCAATAAATTGTTTTCAATAAATTGGTTATTAATATATTATTTACTATAATTATATCAATAACTGTAAGCGGGGAAGCAGGAGTGTTCGATTGATCGGCTCTCGTTACCAAGGGAACTACTTTATAGGAACTACTTTCTGACGGAGATTAACTCAAGCAGAAAGTGAAGGTTTGGGAGCAAATTAGCACATTATGAAATTAGTTTACGATATTGTTGATTACAATGATAGTTTGTGTTATAGTACTCCAGTACAGGCGTACGGACCTCGGCGCAAGCGCCTCGGTCCTGCCGCAGTACTGTCGTACCAATAATGACGTTAAAGAACGGCCTCTCGTGTATGATTGCTTAAGAACAAAACGTGATCCGTCTCTTCAATGTGTCTCAAACACAGACCTTAGTTCAGATAGTTTCCTAAACCCTATGGAGAGATCCCATTGGCTCTGAGACCAGGGAACAGGAAGTGGTGACATGCTGACTCACTTCCTGGCTTTAGGACTCGTCACTGCTCCACTCTTTTGGCGATTGAACCAGAAGTCTCGGAGCTGGGCCTGGACAAAGTATAAAAAACAAAACAGAAACTCTCGCAGATCACAATTCATAAAGTGAAATGTATTATTTAGTTAAACTATTTAATGAATATACATTTATTTAGAAACACCAAAATGACCACAAGTAAAACCTTGACTTGTTCAAATGAAATGACAAAGACTGATATGACATTACTTTAGGTTAATAAGGTTGAACGCATACATGCACTTAATTAAAATAAAGAATGAATACATCATCTGAATATGCTTATCGGACTTATCCTTGAGAGGTTATTTTGTAGATCCAGGAGACGGACAGGTGTTATGTATACAGACAAGCAGAATCCAGTCTCCTCTCTGCTCTGCGGCGCTCACTGTTTCCATCAGTCCCTCCTTCATGAAAAGTCATCTTTAAATCTTTAGAAAACGAGGAAGCAAAGCCTCTAAGCTCTGGGGAACAGCAATGAGATGTAATATTAGGAGCTGCCAGATAAAGACAAATCAGTGAAGTGAAAAATCTTCTGTGGAGCCGGCAGAATGACGATGTATTTACTCTGCTGCTCCGTCAGATAGGGATGTGAAAGCCCGACGGAGACGACACAGGACGCCGTTTCTCCTGTTCCTCTTTTTGTCGAGTTCTGCGAGCTGCCAGGAGGAAACGCTCCGTCAGCTTCCTGCTGTCTAGGTTTCTGTCGAATAGTCTTTTGCGAACCGCTTCTCCTCCTTAACCTGGGTGAGAAACGTCCTGGGGTTCAGGAGGGAAGTGAGGGAGGGTTCATTACGATCAGACAGAGGATGGGGATAGTTCAAAAAACGTATGCAGGATAAGTGCAGGTTATTAGGGATGTAACGATACACCGAATATCGCAATATATAAACGTCTCAATACCGTTTTGAGACTGACACAATCTACCGCAATATTACACGGTTAATACAAAAACAAATGTATTCAACCAGATGGTCCCATCGATCTCTTTTTCAAGGGAGACCTGTCCAACATGGCAGCAAGTAGGTTACAACATGAACATGAAACAACAGGACATGGTATTTACAGTGCTACATGTACACACCTAGAGACATTGACAAGTATGAACAGTATATCTATATCTCTGTCAATAAGCCTCACCTTCTTGGCAAACACTGTATTGTTTTTGAAGTGGTGGAGAGACAATGCACAGTTTGACCCACTGCCTTCACCCATGGCCAAAGCATATCTCTCCGTCCCACTGAGGTGGCGTTAGACTTTTTCGCTGTCCGTCATTTTGACAGACAGGATCGTAACATTTCCGTCATAATCCATTATTACCCGTCGGGTCTGAACTCGCCACTAACATAGTGCTGTTGGGGGTGGGGGGAGAGAGAGAGCACGCTCGTGAACTGTCAACTGGGGGGGGGGGGGTATTTCTCTCCAAAATACCAGCTTAACTCTAAAATACCTCCTTAACTCTAAAATACCTCCTTAACTCCTTAACTCTAAAATACCTCCTTAACTCCTTAACTCTAAAATACCTCCTTAACTCTCCAAAATACACCTTAACTCTAAAATACCTCCTTAACTCCTTAACTCTAAAATACCTCCTTAACTCCTTAACTCTAAAATACCTCCTTAACTCTCCAAAATACACCTTAACTCTAAAATATCTCCTTAACTCTACAATATACAGTACCACCTCTCCACTCCAAAATACCAATTTAACTCTAAAATACACTTTTATTCCCCAAAATAATAAGGATACCATCTCTATCAGGTGGAGGAAATCCATCCATTATTCCTCTGAGGCCTACTTTAGCCAATCAGGTTGCTGTAAATTCACATGCGACTGCCGATATTGATGTTGGTTCCTGTCCTTACACATTTAACTCTGATTTATCTCCTGATTGAAACTGACTGCGTTGGTAAAGCCAGCTGAAGTGAGGTTTATTAGATATTTATGAGGTACTAAGTGACAGGAACAGTGATTTGAAAATACCAGAGCGTATTACTTCTGATTTAAATGTAAGGACAATGTGAACCATCACATTAGCATAAGCTGTGTGATAGGGAGGTATATTTATAGATATTTGTAGTGTTTTATGTAAGTAATGAGCTGTAGCAGAGCTAACGCCTGCTGACATGGTGTTGGATTCATTTTTTATTTGCCACTTTCTGACGGGTAATCCCACACGACAACTCTAAAGGAAGTGCGCTCATAGGGAACGTTTGAAAATACCAGTTTTGAGCCGCCGTCATGTGACATGTGAGATCAGCTGTTTGTGTTCCTAATGCTAATAGGATTAACTCTCAGCATTATGTCGCCTCGTGTAATTAAAACATGAAAGAGAAGACACACACACACACACACACACACACACACACACACACACACACACACACACACACACACATGCGTTTCAAAGATGCTTATGAAGGGAAATGACAAACAGTAATATAAGCAAATCTGCACAAAGAGCACATCTAAAAATAATGCAAGTGCACATATTCTGAATTATCATCAGGAAAGGAATTAACGCCATGACAGAAACAATCATACAGCGTTGCAAGGACACTTGGTTTGGATGAATGTTTTACATTTAACGTTATTTTGGATTGCACAGAAGTATTCCACAGACTGTTTGCCTACTTTCCAACGCTGTGCGATAAACAATACAAATAGACAACAATTCAGCCTTTCCTGGAGCCATGCTGCTGGTAATCGTAGAAATGGTTTTATTCTAGTCATTTTAGTTCACCTGGTCCATGATGGCTGATGCTTGTCCCAAAAACCACCGTAACTCTCCATAATACCACCTTAACTCTAAAAAAACACCTTAACTCTCCAATATACCACCGTTACTCTCCAAATGACCAACTTAACTCTCCGAGAAACGACCTTAACCCTCCGAAATACCACCTTAACCCTCCGAAATACCACCTTAACCCTCCGAAATACCACCTTAACTCTCCCAAAAACCACCTTAACTCTCCCAAAAACCACCTTAACTCTCCCAAAAACCACCTTTGCTCTCCCAAAAACCACCTTAACTCTCCCAAAAACCACCTTAACTCTCCCAAAAACCACCATAACTCTCCCAAAAACCACCTTAACTCTCCAAAAAAACACCTTAACTCTCCGAAATACCACCTTAACTCTCTGAAATACCACCGTAACTCTTAGAAATTCCACCTTAACTCCCCAAATGACCAACATAACTCTCAGAGAAACGACCTTAACTCTCTGAAATACCACCTTAACTCCCCAAAAAAACACCTTAACTCTTCAAAATGCCAATTTAACTCTCCTAAATAACACCTTTGCTCTCCCAAAAACCACCTTTGCTCTCCCAAAAACCACCTTAACTCTCCCAAAAACCACCTTAACTCTCCCAAAAACCACCTTAACTCTCCCAAAAACCACCTTAACTCTCCAAAAAAACACCTTAACTCTCCGAAATACCACCTTAACTCTCTGAAAAACCACCTTAACTCTAAAAAAAAACACCTTAACTCTCCGAAATACCACCTTAACTTTCTGAAAAACCACCTTAACTCTCCAAAAAAACACCGTAACTCTTAGAAATACCACCTTAACTCTCTGAAATACCACCGTAACTCTTAGAAATTCCACCTTAACTCCCCAAATGACCAACATAACTCTCCGAGAAACAACCTTAACTCTCTGAAATACCACCTTAACTCCCCAAAAAAACACCTTAACTCTTCAAAATGCCAATTTAACTCTCCTAAATAACACCATAACTCTCCCAAAAAACACCTTAACTCTCCAAAAAAACACCTTAACTCTCCGAAATAATTAATAATAATAATTCCTTACATTTATTATAGCGCTTTTCCAGATGCTCAAAGCACTTTACAAATACACATTACACATATTTTTTTTATACATGCAATGGTCACTGTGGACAATACCCACAGGAGCAAGTTCAGGTGAAGTGTCTTGCCCAAGTAAATACCACCTTTACTCTCCAAACACCACCTTAACTTTCCAATATACGACCTTAACTCTCCGAAATACCACCTTACCTCTCTAAAAAAACACCGTAGCTCTCCAAAAAACACCTTAGCTCTCCAAAAAACACCTTAGCTCTCCAAAAAACACCTTAGCTCTCCAAAAAACACCTTAGCTCTCCAAAAACCACCATAACTCTCCAAAACAAACGATTTGTGAAGAAGATTGCTCTGATTGGTCGGGGTCCAGCATGTAGTGATTGGTATCTCTTGTTAAAACCTGACCCAGTGATCATCTGAGCACAGTGTGGTGTTTACAATGGTCCCTCTTGTTTCCAGATATTGATCCTGACTTCCTCCTTTAATCCACACTGTGATCTGAGCAGATTACCCCCCACACAGTCTTAATCAGCTGGAGCCAAAATGTTCTTCCAGCTTTATTCTTTATTTTGCATTCCTTCATTGCACCAAATATGTTTTCGTCGCGTCCTTTCCTCAAGGACAGCAGAGCTCGTTGGCATGCAGCCTCTCAGCAGTTTAGATTCTGATTCTGTCGCTCAAAGGCAGTGATTGACACACTTCTGTATCGTGGACACATTTCTGCAGCGTGGGCATCACATCAAGTGGGAATAAATCAGATGCAGCAGTTTGTTCTGGAAGCTAATGCTATACGTAAACACACAATGCTCACATGGAAAATACACTAAATGACATTATTAGGAATGTTATATTGGTAAAATGTAAGTATTAATATATAGCTAATGGGAGGTTTCTGGACTAACTGCCTGCTTCGCTGTGTTGCTCTCTCTATAAACTGATAAGAATTGGGGAACTGACTTTCATCTAGTGAGCATATAGCCTCATAGCATTAACCATTGTTATTTTTTTAATCTGTTCGAAATAAAGATTGAAATGAAATGAACCTATGAATGAAAGCAGTCATCACATACAGAGCATCAACTAGTTCCTGAACAGTGTCCTTCACATGCTGATATCCAAGAGAGGGAGTTACACAGTCACAAGATGGAGGAATAGAAAGCAGTATTTACTTCAGATTAGCTCCACATCAGAAATGAGCATGCTTGATGTCTCTCTCCATAGAGGCTGAATCATCATGTTAATCACATAGCTATCATATGCCTCAAACAGTCCTGATGCTCTTCTAGGTAATCACACATCCTGTCATGTTCACAGCTCCAGTTGATACCTTTGTTATCAAGTTGCTCTCATGTTGGAAGAGGACATTCAGGATTTCCCCAACAGAGACCATTATAGCAGAAATCTCTTTTTAGGAACCAGGCTAGTTTTTAGTTTCATGTGTCTTCCCAGTGTGGTGGGGAGTATGACCCCCCCCCCCCCCCCTCACTGATGTGGAGGTAATGCAGTATGGATTTCTCTTCAGCCTCATTATGTCAGCGTGCTCTCGGATCCTCTCAGACACAACGAGACGCTTTGTTTCCTCCGGGTGCTCGGGAACAGGTGTGAGAATCACAGAGGGGGGAAGTAGTGGAGTACAAATACTTTGTTACTGTACTGCAGTATATTTTTCTGATATCAGTACTTTACTCCACTACTTATTGTACTTTCTACTTCTTACATTTTGAACCCAAATACCTGTACTTTCTACTTCTTACATGTTGAACTCAAATACCTGTACTTTCTACTTCTTACATGTTGAACACAAATACCTGTACTTTCTACTTCTTACATGTTGAACTCAAATACCTGTACTTTCTACTTCTTACATGTTGAACTCAAATACCTGTACTTTCTACATCTTACATGTTGAACTCAAATACCTGTACTTTCTACTTCTCACATGTTGAACACAAATACCTGTACTTTCTACTTCTTACATGTTGAACTCAAATACCTGTACTTTCTACTTCTCACATGTTGAACTCAAATACCTGTACTTTCTACTTCTTACATGTTGAACTCAAATACCTGTACTTTCTACTTCTCACATGTTGAACTCAAATACCTGTACTTTCTACTTCTTACATGTTGAACTCAAATACCTGTACTTTCTACTTCTTACATGTTGAACTCAAATACCTGTACTTTCTACTTCTTACATGTTGAACTCAAATACCTGTACTTTCTACTTCTTACATGTTGAACCCAAATACCTGTACTTTCTACTTCTTACATGTTGAACTCAAATACCTGTACTTTCTACTTCTCACATGTTGAACTCAAATACCTGTACTTTCTACTTCTTACATGTTGAACTCAAATACCTGTACTTTCTACTTCTTACATGTTGAACTCAATACCTGTACTTTCTACTTCTTACATGTTGAACTCAAATACCTGTACTTTCTACTTCTTACATGTTGAACCCAAATACCTGTACTTTCTACTTCTTACATGTTGAACTCAAATACCTGTACTTTCTACTTCTCACATGTTGAACTCAAATACCTGTACTTTCTACTTCTTACATGTTGAACTCAAATACCTGTACTTTCTACTTCTTACATGTTGAACTCAAATACCTGTACTTTCTACATCTTACATGTTGAACTCAAATACCTGTACTTTCTACTTCTTACATGTTGAACTCAAATACCTGTACTTTCTACTTCTTACATGTTGAACTCAAATACCTGTACTTTCTACTTCTTACATGTTGAACCCAAATACCTGTACTTTCTACTTCTTACATGTTGAACTCAAATACCTGTACTTTCTACTTCTCACATGTTGAACTCAAATACCTGTACTTTCTACTTCTTACATGTTGAACTCAAATACCTGTACTTTCTACTTCTTACATGTTGAACTCAAATACCTGTACTTTCTACTTCTTACATGTTGAACTCAAATACCTGTACTTTCTACTTCTCTCATGTTGAACCCAAATACCTGTACTTTCTACTTCTTACACGTTGAACACAAATACCTGTACTTTCTACTTCTTACATGTTGAACTCAAATACCTGTACTTTCTACTTCTTACATGTTGAACACAAATACCTGTACTTTCTACTTCTACATGTTGGACTCAAATACCTGTACTTTCTACTTCTTACATGTGAACTCAAATACCTGTACTTTCTACTTCTTACATGTTGAACTCAAATACCTGTACTTTCTACTTCTTACATGTTGAACACAAATACCTGTACTTTCTACTTCTTACATGTTGAACTCAAATACCTGTACTTTCTACTTCTTACATGTTGAACTCAAATACCTGTACTTTCTACTTCTTACATGTTGAACTCAAATACCTGTACTTTCTACTTCTTACATGTTGAACTCAAATACCTGTACTTTCTACTTCTTACATGTTGAACACAAATACCTGTACTTTCTACTTCTCACATGTTGAACTCAAATACCTGTACTTTCTACTTCTTACATGTTGAACTCAAATACCTGTACTTTCTACTTCTTACATGTTGAACTCAAATACCTGTACTTTCTACTTCTTACATGTTGAACTCAAATACCTGTACTTTCTACTTCTTACATGTTGAACTCAAATACCTGTACTTTCTACTTCTCACATGTTGAACACAAATACCTGTACTTTCTACTTCTCTCATTTTCCAAACAGCTGGTTCCTTTAGTCTGAATGTGTGTTTGATACGTGATCATTATTCTTTAGAGTCATTGCGTGCCTATTGATTTGAACACGATCCGTGTATCCATCATTTCCTGGTCTTCTCTAAAGAAGAGGGACCAATGGAAACGTTGTCATGTTGCCGTTGTTCAGCATGGAAACATTCATTAGCTAACAATGACATTATTGTTCTATTAATATAAAGGGAGGTCAGGTACTCTTTAAAACAGCTGCTAGTTATGGGTACTTTTTACTGAAGTACATTTCAAAGCCTCTTTACTTTGACTTGAGTAAAGACGTTTAGTCAGTACTTCTACTTTCACCAGAGTATTTTTAAACACGAGTATCTGTACTTCTACTTGAGTAAAGGATGTGTGTACTTTGCCCTCTCTGGTGAATCAGCAGGATCTCAGGTAAGGGTACTCCATCAGTCAGAGTCTCAGTAAACATGTCTCTTCTTGTGTTTCTGTTTACCTGGTGATGGTTTGCTTTTTTCCCCATTTCCTCTCGTAATGTTGAGCCTGTGCTCCATCTGTGTCCGTCAAAAAGACCCCAAAGAGACCGGCATGTTAGAACATGCCGGTCTCTTTGGGGTCTTTTTCTAAGACGCGCAAAACAACCACAAAAACACAAACAACCAAATAAAGACACAAAAAGACCCAGAAGAGACTCAAAGACAAAACAACCGTTAACAGAGACGAAACAATACCAAACAGATGCAAAGTGTTACGCTTTGATCGTTATTCTCGCGTCCAGGAGAGAAGCTTTAAAAAGGGAGACTAATGGAGTCTCTGAGAAGGTTCAAATGGGTACTTTAATTAAAATGGCGCGGTAATGTTACAAGCAGAAGATGGTCCAGAGAGAGGGAAGAGAACAGCTCCCTCTCTGAGTGTCGGCCGAGCAGAAGAGCTCCCACAAGCCCTCGTCACCTGACTATCTCATTTGGCTCCTCCTCCTCTCTGGCTGCAGTGCTTCTCAAACTTTTACGTGTTTTTAAAAACGTGTCCCAGGCATCCCCAGTGTCAACGACACCTATTGGTTTGATTCCAGTCATTTCATCAAATATTTGTTTGTCCTTTTTAAGTGAATAAGAGTCTGTTGAAGCTCGGATGTGACTATCTAGAGCAGTGTGGACTCTACACATGTTCTAAAGAGTAGTCTAGAGTAGTGTGGACTCTACACATGTTCTAAAGAGTAGTCTAGAGTAGTGTGGACTCTACACATGTTCTAAAGAGTAGTCTAGAGTAGTGTGGACTCTACACATGTTCTAAAGAGTAATCTAGAGTAGTGTGGACTCTACACATGTTCTAAAGAGTAGTCTAGAGTAGTGTGGACTCTACACATGCTCTAAAGAGTAGTCTAGAGTAGTGTGGACTCTACACATGTTCTAAAGAGTAGTCTAGAGTAGTGTGGACTCTACACATGTTCTAAAGAGTAGTCTAGAGCAGTGTGGACTCTACACATGTTCTAAAGAGTAGTCTAGAGTAGTGTGGACTCTACACATGTTCTAAAGAGTAGTCAAGAGTAGTGTGGACTCTACACATGTTCTACAGAGTAATCTAGAGTAGTGTGGACTCTACACATGTTCTACAGAGTAATCTAGAGTAGTGTGGACTCTACACATGTTCTAAAGAGTAGTCTAGACCAGTGTGGACTCTACACATGTTCTAAAGAGTAATCTAGAGTAGTGTGGACTCTACACATGTTCTAAAGAGTAGTCTTGAGCAGTGTGGACTCTACACATGTTCTAAAGAGTAGTCTAGAGTAGTGTGGACTCTACACATGTTCTAAAGAGTAGTCTAGAGTAGTGTGGACTCTACACATGTTCTAAAGAGTAGTCTAGAGTAGTGTGGACTCTACACATGTTCTAAAGAGTAGTCTAGAGTAGTGTGGACTCTACACATGTTCTAAAGAGTAGTCTAGAGCAGTGTGGACTCTACACATGCTCTAAAGAGTAGTCTAGAGTAGTGTGGACTCTACACATGCTCTAAAGAGTAGTCTAGAGTAGTGTGGACTCTACACATGCTCTAAAGAGTAGTCTAGAGCAGTGTGGACTCTACACATGTTCTAAAGAGTAGTCTAGAGTAGTGTGGACTTTACACATGTTCTAAAGAGTAGTCTAGAGTAGTGTGGACTCTACACATGTTCTAAAGAGTAGTCTAGAGTAGTGTGGACTCTACACATGTTCTAAAGAGTAGTCTAGAGTAGTGTGGACTCTACACATGCTCTAAAGAGTAGTCTAGAGCAGTGTGGACTCTACACATGCTCTAAAGAGTAGTCTAGAGTAGTGTGGACTCTACACATGCTCTAAAGAGTAGTCTAGAGCAGTGTGGACTCTACACATGTTCTAAAGAGTAGTCTAGAGTAGTGTGGACTCTACACATGTTCTAAAGAGTAGTCTAGAGTAGTGTGGACTCTACACATGTTCTAAAGAGTAGTCTAGAGTAGTGTGGACTCTACACATGCTCTAAAGAGTAGTCTAGATCAGTGTGGACTCTACACATGTTCTAAAGAGTAGTCTAGAGTAGTGTGGACTCTACACATGTTCTAAAGAGTAGTCTAGAGTAGTGTGGACTCTACACATGCTCTAAAGAGTAGTCTAGAGTAGTGTGGACTCTACACATGCTCTAAAGAGTAGTCTAGAGCAGTGTGGACTCTACACATGTTCTAAAGAGTAGTCTAGAGTAGTGTGGACTCTACACATGTTCTAAAGAGTAGTCTAGAGTAGTGTGGACTCTACACATGTTCTAAAGAGTAGTCTAGAGCAGTGTGGACTCTACACATGTTCTAAAGAGTAGTCTAGAGTAGTGTGGACTCTACACATGCTCTAAAGAGTAGTCTAGAGCAGTGTGGACTCTACACATGTTCTAAAGAGTAGTCTAGAGTAGTGTGGACTCTACACATGCTCTAAAGAGTAGTCTAGAGTAGTGTGGACTCTACACATGCTCTAAAGAGTAGTCTAGAGTAGTGTGGACTCTACACATGCTCTAAAGAGTAGTCTAGAGCAGTGTGGACTCTACACATGCTCTAAAGAGTAGTCTAGAGTAGTGTGGACTCTACACATGCTCTAAAGAGTAGTCTAGAGTAGTGTGGACTCTACACATGCTCTAAAGAGTAGTCTAGAGTAGTGTGGACTCTACACATGTTCTAAAGAGTAGTCTAGAGTAGTGTGGACTCTACACATGTTCTAAAGAGTAGTCTAGAGTAGTGTGGACTCTACACATGTTCTAAAGAGTAGTCTAGAGCAGTGTGGACTCTACACATGTTCTAAAGAGTAGTCTAGAGTAGTGTGGACTCTACACATGCTCTAAAGAGTAGTCTAGAGCAGTGTGGACTCTACACATGTTCTAAAGAGTAGTCTAGAGTAGTGTGGACTCTACACATGCTCTAAAGAGTAGTCTAGAGTAGTGTGGACTCTACACATGCTCTAAAGAGTAGTCTAGAGTAGTGTGGACTCTACACATGCTCTAAAGAGTAGTCTAGAGCAGTGTGGACTCTACACATGCTCTAAAGAGTAGTCTAGAGTAGTGTGGACTCTACACATGCTCTAAAGAGTAGTCTAGAGTAGTGTGGACTCTACACATGCTCTAAAGAGTAGTCTAGAGTAGTGTGGACTCTACACATGTTCTAAAGAGTAGTCTAGAGTAGTGTGGACTCTACACATGCTCTAAAGAGTAGTCTAGAGCAGTGTGGACTCTACACATGTTCTAAAGAGTAGTCTAGAGTAGTGTGGACTCTACACATGTTCTAAAGAGTAGTCTAGATCAGTGCTTCTCAAACTTTGTTCAGTAGTGTTCCCCCTTTGAAACATTTTCACCCCCTGACCGACCCCGGACATTTTTGACAGAAAAAGCCTAAATAAATAATTCCAATATAGCGATGTTCCCTCAGTGTGTGATTTATTAACTCCTTCATGCATTACAACAAACTAAGGATATTTTCATCTTTATGCGTGAAAAAAAAGAATGAACACAATTATATATTATTAAAAACTATAAATACAATACACAAATGTAACATGTTTATATGAGGACCCCCTTCTAGGAATATTTAATGTAAAATTGTGTTTTCTATTTAACTTATTGTAGAGATTATTATTTTTGTAATCATGTATGGTATTTATTTAATTAACCTTTTTATTTTTGAACCTCACGTACCCCCTGCAGTACCCCTAGGGGTCCGCGTACCCCCATTTGAGAATCACTGGGGGACTTCCCCCCTCGTTCTCCTGTGTCCGATATTGCGTTAAACAGAGGATTTCGACATTTTGCATTCCTTGCTTCCTTCCTTCCACACGCCTTTTCTCCTCCTTATCTCTTTCATAACTTTATATTCAATACATTTTAACGGCTGCGATCGTTACTTTCCCCTAAAACCTGAAGTCAAGGTATTTCGGAGATCCCTTCCGGAATAGCTTTTCAAAATAAACGTTAACCACAGGCGTAAGCTAACCGGAAGTATTTTCACAATAAAACAGTTATGAAAGTACTGGTGTTTAATCTCTTATATCATCAAATATTGATTTTAATTTCTAACAAAAGCAACCATGAAAAACAAACAATAACAAAATAGACACACGAGTGCAAAAGGCCTTCAACAAAGAGACGCAATACAACTAGAGACGGATGCAAAACGACCATCAGACACACACCAATCAAAAAGAGACAGAACATGTTTGAAAAGAGACCCATAAGGACAGAGCTCAACACTAAGACACACAAACTGATGCAAAACGATCACAATAAGCCAAAAAACAACCAAAAAGATACAGAAATAGGCAACGAAGAAACGCAACATGTCTCCAAAGACATGCAGAACAGCCATGAACGTAACACCATTACAAACGGACACCAGACTATCACAACACGTCTGAACATGTGCTTTGAAGCAGCTGTGAATAAGGCTTCAACAGGACTCCACAGCCACTGCTGCTCTGAGCTAAATGCTAAAGGACGTTTTGCTGTCAACTCTAAAGGTTTGCAAATGAGCAGCGAACACGAAGTACAGCTGCGAGGATGAGTCATGGTTTACGGGCGTTTGGTCAGAAGCCCAGGAGGTGTGAGGAGAAGCAACATTTAGGACGGCCTGTTCTCCAATAACATTGTGTTCTCTACTAATTAAATCCCTGTTGTGCTTTTACTGTGAACGCGTAACACTCACTTTGTAGATTCCATTTGATTCTGGACGGAATAATGTGGATACAAACATTAATTTCACGGCAAACAACATCCAACATCCAATAGTTGTCGAGATATTTCATCCAAAGTAACATTTCTCTCAGCTCATGATGAATATTTACATTAAGTACGTCTGTTTCCTGTAGTTATTTAACTGCTCTTTTTACTGTACAGTTGTACTATCATGCTGCTGTGTTTATTGTATTTGTGTAACTCTGGCACAACAATTTCCTTCGGGATGAATAAAGTCCTATCTTATCTTAACCCTCTGAAAAACCACCTTAACTCCCCAAAAAAACACCTTAACTCTCCAAAATATGACCTTAACTCTCCAAAAACCACCTTAACTCTCAAATACCAACATAACTCTCCAAAAAAACACCTTAACTCTCCAAAATACCACCTTGACTCTCCAAAAAAACACCTTAACTCCTGAAGAACCACCTTAACTCTCCAAAAAACACCTTAACTCTCCAAAATACCACCTTAACTCTCCAAGAACCACCTTAACTCTACAAAAAAACCTTAACTATCCAAAATACCACCATGACTCTCCAAAAACCACCTTAACTCTCAAATACCAACATAACTCTCCAACCAAAATACCACCTTAACTCCCCAAGAACCACCTTAACTCTCCAAAAAAACACCTTAACTCTCCAAAAAAACACCTTAACTCTCCAAGAACCACCTTAACTCTACACAAAAACCTTAACTATCCAAAATACCAAGTTAACTCTCCTATATACGACCTTAATGTGTACAGTTTTATTATCATGCTGCTGTGTTTATTGTATTTTTGTAACTCTGGCACAACAATTTCCTTCTGGATGAATAAAGTCCTATCTTATCTTATCTCTCTTATTTAATCCCTGTTTTGAACCCTTTACACTCACTTTTGTAGATATCATTTGATTTGAGATTGAAATATATATAAACATTAATTTCATGACAAAACATCCAATAGTTGTCAAGATATTTCCTCATTTCCATCAAGGCAAGGCAAGGCAAGGCAAGTTTATTTATATAGCACTTTTCAACACAAGGCAATTCAAAGTGCTTTACAAAAAATGAAAGAGATTAAGAAAATGGCATTTAAAATCAGTCATTAAAAAGAAAAGCTAATAAAATAAACATTAAAAGAAAAAAATACATTGCAGTCAATTAAACATTAAAAGAAAAAAGTACATGGATAAAAGTTACAGTGCAGTCTAAGATATGAATAGTTCAATTAAAAGCAGCGACAAAAAGAAAAGTCTTCAGCCTGGATTTAAAAGTAGTCAGAGTTGCAGCGGACCTGCAGGTTTCTGGGAGTTTGTTCCAGATATTTGGAGCATAATAACTGAACGCTGCTTCTCCATGTTTAGTTCTGACTCTGGGGACAGAAAGCTGACCAGTCCCTGAAGACCTGAGAGATCTGGATGGTTCATAATTTAGCAGGAGGTCAGAAATGTGTTTTGGGCCTAAACCATTCAAAGCTTTATAAACCAGCAGCAGTATTTTGAAATCTATTCTTTGACACACAGGAAGCCAGTGTAAAGACTTCAGAACTGGAGTGATGTGATCCACTTTCTTAGTGTTAGTGAGGACTCAAGCAGCTGCGTTCTGAATCAGCTGCAGCTTCCTAATAGATTTTTTAGTGAGACCTGTGAAGACACCATTGCAGTAGTCGAGTCTACTGAAGATAAAAGCATGGACAAGTTTTTCCAAATCCTGCTGTGACATTAGTCTTTTAATCCTAGATATATTCTTTAGGTGATAGTAGGCTGATTTAGTAACAGTTTTAATGTGACTGTTGAAACTCAGGTCAGAGTCCATGACTACACCTAGATTTCTGGCTTTATCTGTTGTTTTGAACATTGCACACTGAAGCTCAGCGCTAACTTGTATACGTTCTGCCTTGGCTCCAAAAACCATTACCTCAGTTTTATCTTTGTTTAATTGGAGAAAGTTCTGACACATCCAGTCATTGATTTGTTCAATGCACTTACTCAGTGTTTGAATTGGAGCATAGTCTCCTGGTGAAATTGTTACGTAAATTTGTGTGTCATCTGCATAGCTATGGTAACTTATTTTGTTGTTCTTCATTATCTGAGCCAGTGGTAGCATGTAGATGTTAAAGAGAAGAGGCCCCAAGATGGAGCCTTGAGGAACCCCACATGTCATATTTGTCAACTCAGATGTGTATTTACCTATAGAAACAAAGTTGTTTCTGTCCTTTAAGTAGGATTCAAACCAATTCAGAACTGTTTCCGAAAGTCCCACCCAGTTTTCCAGTCGGTCTAGTAATATGCTGTGGTCAACAGTGTCAAACGCAGCACATCAGCTCATGTTGCTTTAAGAACAGTCAGTATGTATTAGTACCCTGATTTAAAGGAATACTTAACCCTTTGAAATAGTTTTTTTTAACATGCAGTGTTACATTCAAGATCTCATGGTACGACTGTATAAGTTTATATTGTTTTGTTTGTTTATCAGTTACCCAGAGATACCCTGAGTTCTTGAAGGTAACACGGTGCGAGTTATTGAACACATCTCACTGCACTGTAACTTTTATTCATGTTTTATTATCTTTGCTTTTAAACGAGTGTTTTTAAATGCGATTTTATAATATGTTTCTTAATGTCTTTCATTTTTATGAAGCACTTTGAATCGCCTTGTGTTGAAAGGTGCTATATAAATAAACTTGCCTTGTTGATATAAAAATGCGGTAACACTTTATATTAAGGCACACAAATTCACCATCAACTAGTATATTAGTATATTGGCTCTTTATTAGTCATTATAAAACACTTATTAATGCCTTATTCTGCACGACCATATTCTGCAAGTAATAATCCATTAGTTGAGAGTTTTTTCTCAATGACCCTCTAATTAGTGCTGATTGGTTGTAAGTCAGGAAGTTGTTGTACATGAGTCTTAATATGCTCAATATGGGCCTAATGAGGCAGCAGCACCACAAGAATAGTAATTCTCCCATAATAACACTTAACAGATATGATCTATTCTCATGTAACAAGACATGAAACTATAAGTGTTAATTAAGTGTAAATAACTAAAAACTTGTTCATAACAAATAAGCTAGTAGTGTGACTCTAATATGTTAATTAACTAGTTGATTGTGATAAGTGTAGAGGACCTATCATGCAAAATGCACTTTGTACTGACGCAGCGTCAGGAAACAAAACCCTCTCTCTTTTCCTCCGTACCCAAATCTCTAAAAACGGGGAACAACGGAGCTGATGCAGATTTGCGTCCGATATGACGTCATATCTGAAATGTGGACCCACGGCCCAATCAGAAACGTTGCTATCAGAAACAATGCCCGACTGTTTTGGACGTAATATGGTCGGTGTTTACATTAGCATGGCTAACACTCAGAGCTAACCTGTACTGGAGAGCATGTGTGTGAAGAAGCAGGAAGTAAAAAGGAACTCACCTTGTGGTATAACCGGCAAGAGAGAAAGCCTTTGAGCTCCAAACTGTTTCAGATCCTTGATAATCCATGATATGGCGTTTCATCACGGCAGCATTTAGTTTAGACAGTAGCTGCCGGGTCCCTCATGAGCTCAGACCCCTCCTCTTTAAAGCTTTATACCCAAATCAGCACTTTAGAAACAGGAAGTGAAATAGAGGGATATGAGGCGTGGCTAGAATGATCTGTTTGGTGTTTGGAGCAAAACACTTCATAGACATGTTTTTATATATTTGTATATATCTGAGACCTCTGCTGTTGCCTACAAATAGCATGATAGGTGACCTTTAATATAAAGTGTTACCAAAAATGGTTATTTTATTTATCTAAATAAGTATACATTGAAACGTGCACATATTAAGATCTAGCCCTGTTGCAGTGAGGAGGATATCTGCAGCAGGAAGTGTTTGCTCTGCAGAAACAGTGATGTTCCCTCAGCGTGTGGAAACTCTTCAGGGTGACATAACGCCAAACGCCTCGAGGGCCATCGACAGCAGGTGAAATCAACTCTGATATCATTTGGGAGGTAATGGAAGCTCCTCCTGTGTTAACGGTGCCTCTGTGGCAGCGACCTCACAGGAGAAGATGTTAAACTGTTCATGAGCTCCGTGAATGTGGAAAAGCATTAAATCCACATTATTAGCCGTCATCCCGCGGCGGAAAATATGTTGTATTTTTAGCAGCGTACACAAGCTGCCTGTTTTATTCTGGATGTTTACTCGCTCATATTTCGTCCCTGTTGACAGAGTTTGAAATGTCTCGGCTGTAGTGAGCGTGTTATATTCATTTGGTTATAACAGATCAAAATAACCTCTTCATTTTACCGAAAAGTAACAACACAAAGGCGGAGTATGCTTTGTTCCTGTCGAGCTAATTGTGTCTTTAAAAAGAATATGTTTTAAACTTCTAGGAGTATTTCTTTAAAACAGAGTTAATCAAAGCAGTTTTAATTAAATAAGTATAACAAGATACCTGTGTCCTTATTTACAAATACCTTACTAAGATCCAGGCATGGACGGAGCCTGTGTCTGTCAAGAAGACCCCAAAAGAGACCGGAATCCTCTACGAAGACATGCAAACAACCACGAACACACAAAAAACAACAAAATAGAGACACGAACAGACCAAGAAGAGACTCAAAACTTCAACAAAAACATGCAAAACAACCAGCAGAAAGACAAAGAATAACCAAATACACACATAAAGACCATGAAGAGACACAACACAACTAAAAAGGGAAACTAAAGTGCATAATGCATTTTAATAGAGACGGAAAACAACTAGAAAATTATGCAAAACGACCACCAGTCACATCACAATCCTAAAGAAACAGAAAACGCCTTAAAGAATATGCAGAAGGACCAAACGGAGGCTTAAAACGTACACTAAGACACACAACAACAACAACAACAACAACAACAACAACAACGAACGGATGCAAAACGACCACAATAAGCCGAAAAACAACCAAAAACACACAGAAAAAGCCACAAAGAGACAAAAAACATAGTAAAATAAATGCCATTAAATAAGTGTACCAAGATACCTGTGTCCTTAATGCTCTCCTCATCTACTCAGACCATGCAAAGACAATGGGGAATGGAAACAGAGGTGCATTGTGGGACGTCACGGCCATCTGTTTTACCTGTGCAGTTTACACCTCCACTTTCACTGCTGTTACCTAGCTGCTATCACACTAATGTATACATGCTACACTTCCTGCTGTTACCTAGCTGCTATCACACTAATGTATACATGATACACTTCCTGCTGTTACCTAGCTGCTATCACACTAATGTGCTACATTGCTACACTTCCTGTTGTTACCTAGCTGCTATCACACTAATGTGTACATGCTACACTTCCTGTTGTTACCTAGCTGCTATCACACTAATGTGTACATGCTACACTTCCTGTTGTTACCTAGCTGCTATCACACTAATGTGTACATGCTACACTTCCTGTTGTTACCTAGCTGCTATCACACTAAGTGTACATGATACACTTCCTGTGTTACCTAGCTGCTATCACACTAATGTATACATGCTACACTTCCTGCTGTTACCTAGCTGCTATCACACTAATGTGTACATGCTACACTTCCTGTTGTTACCTAGCTGCTATCACACTAATGTATACATGCTACACTTCCTGTTGTTACCTAGCTGCTATCACACTAATGTATACATGCTACACTTCCTGTTGTTACCTAGCTGCTATCACACTAATGTATACATGATACACTTCCTGCTGTTACCTAGCTGCTATCACACTAATGTGTACATGCTACACTTCTGTTGTTACCTAGCTGCTATCACACTAATGTGTACATGCTACACTTCCTGCTGTTACCTAGCTGCTATCACACTAATGTGTACATGCTACACTTCCTGCTGTTACCTAGCTGCTATCACACTAATGTGTACATGCTACACTTCCTGCTGTTACCTAGCTGCTATCACACTAATGTATACATGCTACACTTCCTGCTGTTACCTAGCTGCTATCACACTAATGTGTACATGCTACACTTCCTGCTGTTACCTATCTGTTTTACCTGTGCAGTTTACACCTCCACTTTCACTGCTGTTACCTAGCTGCTATCACACTAATGTATACATGATACACTTCCTGCTGTTACCTAGCTGCTATCACACTAATGTGTACATGCTACACTTCCTGTTGTTACCTAGCTGCTATCACACTAATGTATACATGCTACACTTCCTGCTGTTACCTAGCTGCTATCACACTAATGTATACATGATACACTTCCTGCTGTTACCTAGCTGCTATCACACTAATGTGTACATGCTACACTTCCTGCTGTTACCTAGCTGCTATCACACTAATGTATACATGATACACTTCCTGCTGTTACCTAGCTGCTATCACACTAATGTGTACATGCTACACTTCCTGTTGTTACCTAGCTGCTATCACACTAATGTGTACATGCTACACTTCCTGTTGTTACCTAGCTGCTATCACACTAATGTATACATGCTACACTTCCTGTTGTTACCTGGCTGCTATCACACTAATGTGTACATGCTACACTTCCTGCTGTTACCTAGCTGCTATCACACTAATGTGTACATGATACACTTCCTGCTGTTACCTAGCTGCTATCACACTAATGTATACATGATACACTTCCTGCTGTTACCTAGCTGCTATCACACTAATGTGTACATGCTACACTTCCTGTTGTTACCTAGCTGCTATCACACTAATGTATACATGCTACACTTCCTGTTGTTACCTGGCTGCTATCACACTAATGTATACATGCTACACTTCCTGTTGTTACCTAGCTGCTATCACACTAATGTATACATGATACACTTCCTGCTGTTACCTAGCTGCTATCACACTAATGTATACATGCTACACTTCCTGTTGTTACCTAGCTGCTATCACACTAATGTGTACATGCTACACTTCCTGCTGTTACCTAGCTGCTATCACACTAATGTGTACATGCTACACTTCCTGCTGTTACCTAGCTGCTATCACACTAATGTGTACATGCTACACTTCCTGCTGTTACCTAGCTGCTATCACACTAATGTGTACATGCTACACTTCCTGTTGTTACCTAGCTGCTATCACACTAATGTATACATGCTACACTTCCTGCTGTTACCTAGCTGCTATCACACTAATGTGTACATGCTACACTTCCTGCTGTTACCTAGCTGCTATCACACTAATGTGTACATGCTACACTTCCTGCTGTTACCTAGCTGCTATCACACTAATGTGTACATGCTACACTTCCTGTTGTTACCTAGCTGCTATCACACTAATGTATACATGCTACACTTCCTGCTGTTACCTAGCTGCTATCACACTAATGTATACATGCTACACTTCCTGCTGTTACCTAGCTGCTATCACACTAATGTGTACATGCTACACTTCCTGTTGTTACCTAGCTGCTATCACACTAATGTGTACATGCTACACTTCCTGCTGTTACCTAGCTGCTATCACACTAATGTATACATGCTACACTTCCTGCTGTTACCCTAGCTGCTATCACACCTAATGTATACATGCTACACTTCCTGTTGTTTACCTGGCTGCTATCACACTAATGTATACATGCTACACTTCCTGCTGTTACCTAGCTGCTATCACACTAATGTGTTACATGCTACACTTCCTGCTGTTACTGGCTGCTATCACACTAATGTGTACAATGCTACACTTCCTGCTGTTACCTAGCTGCTATCACACTAATGTATACATGCTACCACTTCCTGCTGTTACCTAGCTGCTATCACACTAATGTGTACATGCTACACTTCCTGCTGTTACCTAGCTGCTATCACACTAATGTGTACATGCTACACTTCCTGCTGTTACCTAGCTGCTATCACACTAATGTATACATGCTACACTTCCTGCTGTTACCTAGCTGCTATCACACTAATGTGTACATGCTACACTTCCTGTTGTTACCTAGCTGCTATCACACTAATGTATACATGCTACACTTCCTGTTGTTACCTAGCTGCTATCACACTAATGTATACATGCTACACTTCCTGTTGTTACCTAGCTGCTATCACACTAATGTGTACATGCTACACTTCCTGTTGTTACCTAGCTGCTATCACACTAATGTATACATGCTACACTTCCTGTTGTTACCTAGCTGCTATCACACTAATGTATACATGCTACACTTCCTGTTGTACCTAGCTGCTATCACACTAATGTATACATGCTACACTTCCTGTTGTTACCTAGCTGCTATCACACTAATGTGTACATGCTACACTTCCTGCTGTTACCTGGCTGCTATCACACTAATGTATACATGCTACACTTCCTGCTGTTACCTGGCTGCTATCACACTAATGTGTACATGCTACACTTCCTGTTGTTACCTAGCTGCTATCACACTAATGTGTACATGCTACACTTCCTGCTGTTACCTAGCTGCTATCACACTAATGTGTACATGCTACACTTCCTGTTGTTACCTAGCTGCTATCACACTAATGTATACATGCTACACTTCCTGTTATTACCTAGCTGCTATCACACTAATGTGTACATGCTACACTTCCTGCTGTTACCTAGCTGCTATCACACTAATGTGTACATGCTACACTTCCTGCTGTTACCTAGCTGCTATCACACTAATGTATACATGATACACTTCCTGCTGTTACCTGGCTGCTATCACACTAATGTGTACATGCTACACTTCCTGTTGTTACCTAGCTGCTATCACACTAATGTGTACATGCTACACTTCCTGCTGTTACCTAGCTGCTATCACACTAATGTGTACATGCTACACTTCCTGTTGTTACCTAGCTGCTATCACACTAATGTGTACATGCTACACTTCCTGCTGTTACCTAGCTGCTATCACACTAATGTGTACATGCTACACTTCCTGTTGTTACCTAGCTGCTATCACACTAATGTATACATGCTACACTTCCTGTATTACCTAGCTGCTATCACACTAATGTGTACATGCTACACTTCCTGCTGTTACCTAGCTGCTATCACACTAATGTGTACATGCTACACTTCCTGCTGTTACCTAGCTGCTATCACACTAATGTATACATGCTACACTTCCTGCTGTTACCTGGCTGCTATCACACTAATGTGTACATGCTACACTTCCTGTTGTTACCTAGCTGCTATCACACTAATGTAATGTACACTTCCTGCTGTTACCTACTGCTATCACACTAATGTGTCATGCTACACTTCCTGTTGTACTGGCTGCTATCACACTAATGTGTACATGCTACACTTCCTGCTTGTTACCTGGTACATGCTACCACTTCCTGCTGTTACTGGCTGCTATCACACTATATGTACATGCTACACTTCCTGCTGTTACCTGGCTGCTATCACACTAATGTGTACATGCTACACTTCCTGTTGTTACCTAGCTGCTATCACACTAATGTGTACATGCTACACTTCCTGCTGTTACCTAGCTGCTATCACACTAATGTGTACATGCTACACTTCCTGTTGTTACCTGGCTGCTATCACACTAATGTGTACATGCTACACTTCCTGCTGTTACCTGGCTGCTATCACACTAATGTGTACATGCTACACTTCCTGCTGTTACCTGGCTGCTATCACACTAATGTGTACATGCTACACTTCCTGATGTTACCTAGCTGCTATCACACTAATGTATACATGCTACACTTCCTGTTATTACCTGGCTGCTATCACACTAATGTGTACATGCTACACTTCCTGATGTTACCTAGCTGCTATCACACTAATGTATACATGCTACACTTCCTGCTGTTACCTGGCTGCTATCACACTAATGTGTACATGCTACACTTCCTGCTGTTACCTGGCTGCTATCACACTAATGTGTACATGCTACACTTCCTGCTGTTACCTAGCTGCTATCACACTAATGTATACATGCTACACTTCCTGCTGTTACCTGGCTGCTATCACACTAATGTGTACATGCTACACTTCCTGTTGTTACCTAGCTGCTATCACACTAATGTGTACATGCTACACTTCCTGCTGTTACCTAGCTGCTATCACACTAATGTGTACATGCTACACTTCCTGCTGTTACCTGGCTGCTATCACACTAATGTGTACATGCTACACTTCCTGCTGTTACCTAGCTGCTATCACACTAATGTATACATGCTACACTTCCTGCTGTTACCTGGCTGCTATCACACTAATGTGTACATGCTACACTTCCTGTTGTTACCTGGCTGCTATCACACTAATGTGTACATGCTACACTTCCTGTTGTTACCTAGCTGCTATCACACTAATGTGTACATGCTACACTTCCTGCTGTTACCTGGCTGCTATCACACTAATGTGTACATGCTACACTTCCTGTTGTTACCTAGCTGCTATCACACTAATGTATACATGCTACACTTCCTGCTGTTACCTAGCTGCTATCACACTAATGTATACATGCTACACTTCCTGCTGTTACCTAGCTGCTATCACACTAATGTGTACATGCTACACTTCCTGTTGTTACCTAGCTGCTATCACACTAATGTGTACATGCTACACTTCCTGTTGTTACCTGGCTGCTATCACACTAATGTATACATGCTACACTTCCTGTTGTTACCTAGCTGCTATCACACTAATGTATACATGCTACACTTCCTGTTATTACCTAGCTGCTATCACACTAATGTGTACATGCTACACTTCCTGTTGTTACCTAGCTGCTATCACACTAATGTGTACATGCTACACTTCCTGTTGTTACCTAGCTGCTATCACACTAATGTATACATGCTACACTTCCTGTTGTACCTAGCTGCTATCACACTAATGTATACATGCTACACTTCCTGTTATTACCTAGCTGCTATCACACTAATGTGTACATGCTACACTTCCTCCTGTTACCTAGCTGCTATCACACTAATGTATACATGCTACACTTCCTCCTGTTACCTGGCTGCTATCACACTAATGTGTACATGCTACACTTCCTGCTGTTACCTAGCTGCTATCACACTAATGTGTACATGCTACACTTCCTGCTGTTACCTGGCTGCTATCACACTAATGCAGTGGAGAACCGTGTCTATCACAACTGGACCTGTCTTTCTGTTGTGTGAGGATGAGCAGAAGGTGAACAGTGGCTTTTTTTACAGCATTATTTGTGGGCGGGACAGCTACAAATCTGATTAAACTGAAAGTATTCATTCACAGATTCATGAGATAATACTCAATAAGATTCATCAACACTTGTTCACATTGTCATTTGTTACAAGCAAATCCATAATAGCTGCTTTACAAAGCTTAATAATATCCTCTTATATTGTTCAGAAAAGTGTCTAAATGTTATTTTTGTGTTCATTATTGCTAACGTTGACGATCTAACCTGATTATCCCCAAAACAGCAATCATTTACTTATAACACGGGCAGTGTTTTGCACATTAGACAAAGGCAGTGCATTGTAAAAAGGTGTTTTAAAATTCCTTGCTGGTTCAATATTACATCTACTCCTCTGGCCAAAAGTGAAAAAGCCTTTAATAATTTCACCCCCTTCAGAACGCTGTTTGTGCAGCAACTCAGTTTTATTCGAACATGAAATCCATCTGATTAAAGGCTTTCTATCTCTTTACCAGAACAGTGCCTCAGACCTTTCTTATTTTCCATTAAACCTCCTCTTTGGGACCAAAAAACACAGACATTTGTCATAATTTCAGCACTTCCTGTCCTCTGGTCTGGAGGTCAGTGGTTTTCTGAATCTGTTTGTGGTTGTTATCCTAAAATAAGGTGTGTGGTTAACACAGTTTTTGTTCTACTTCATAAAACACATCAGTAAACACCCCACTGGTGGATTTAGAAACGGAGTGTGACCGTGCTGTAGTTCCTTTATAGCCCAACATTAGCCTCCTTTAGCTTAGCGGTGGTGACGTGAAGTCATGTGACCATGCTGTAGTTCCTTTATAGCCCAACATTAGCAACCTTTAGCTTAGTGGTGGTGACGTGAAGTCATGTGACCGTGCTGTAGTTCCTTTATAACCCAACATTAGCCTCCTTTAGCTTAGCGGTGGTGACGTGAAGTCATGTGACCGTGCTGTAGTTCCTTTATAGCCCAACATTAGCCGCCTTTAGCTTAGCGGTGGTGACGTGAAGTCATGTGACCGTGCTGTAGTTCCTTTATAGCCCAACATTAGCCGCCTTTAGCTTAGCGGTGGTGACGTGAAGTCATGTGACCGTGCTGTAGTTCCTTTATAGCCCAACATTAGCAACCTTTAGCTTAGTGGTGGTGACGTGAAGTCATGTGACCGTGCTGTAGTTCCTCTATAGCCCAACATTAGCCTCCTTTAGCTTAGCGGTGGTGACGTGAAGTCATGTGACCGTGCTGTAGTTCCTTTCATTGCCATTAAAGCTTGTTTGTTGAGATTATCTGCATAATCCAAAATCCAACTGTAAAATTACATTAGCATTTTGACATGGGAGACGCTAACATTCAGAAATACATTTTCCCTAACCACCCTATCGCTAACACAACAACATGTCAAATAATTGGCTGTCCTGTTTGATTGACAGTGTATACGTCACGACTTAAATTAGTTTATTTCTAACTTTTGTCCCTTTTTCTCCCCTCAGAGTCGGAAACACGCCAACAAAGTGCGTCTGTACTACATGCTACATCCTGTGGATGGAGGCTGCCCCGCCAAGAAGCTCAGAACAGACAATGTGAGTCCGTGTGATTTAACATCCTCTTGTTCCCTGTAATCTCTGACAAACATGCCCACAGCCTGCCGGTCTCTCATGGAAACCCGTATGTATTGTTGGTGGATTTTCCTGCTTTTTCCCATCATGCCCCCCTCCCTCCAGATCGCAGATAAACATGTTTTTAGAGCGATGAACAATGTGACAGTGACGTGTCTGTGGTCGGATGCTAAGGGATGCCAAGTGTTCGTTTAATACAGAGACACGTCGTGATGCTCCCGTCCCTCCTAGTGCTGAGAACTGGACGAACACGACATGTTTGACAGATTCGATTATGAGGTCTGTCGCTCGATGAGTGTGTGTGAAAGTGTCTGCTGGGAAGTGTGGATTTGAACAACTTTTTATTCCTATGTGTCGGATATTCTCAAAGAGTGTTTAAACCACAGAGATTCTCAACCTGTCCAAGAGACTATTTAACGTTTCCCTCTTACCGTTTGAATGCTTATGTCTTACTTCTTTTGGTTGAGCACTAGCGGCACTGTAGATAAAAACGTTATAACTTAAAGCTCATATATAATAAGGGATCTTTAATACCAGTGAATTTAAAAGCCCAAGAAACAGTTTCTTTGTCAAGTAAAGGTTGATAAAGCTGGCGACGCAATGCAAAGTAATAGCAGTTTTAAGACATTAAAAGGCAACGTGGAAGCTTGAAATCAGCTCTTATGGTCTTTTCAAAAGAGACTGCAGTGCTTTGAGAATACGACTGCACTGACACTATTGACGTATTTACGATACGCCGGCATGTGCCCAAAGATACCTTCAAAATGAAGCATACAGAATGACTCTTAGAGGGCTCTTCCACTCTCCTTTCATTGCACTTGGATGCCATTTTCTACTTTCCTCTGCCTCCTCCTTTCCCCTCTATTTTTCCTTTTATTCCTTTTCTACGTCCCACTTTCCATCCTTCCCTTTCCTCCACTGTTATAAACTCTCCTTCTCTCTAATTTCATTTTCATGAATAATCTTAATCCCTTTCCTTCCCTCTCTTCCTATCTTATCCTTTCCTCTGCTTTTCCTCCACTCTCCTCCTCATCCTCCATTTCCATTATTCTGCTCTCACCTCATTCTCCTTCTGCTTTCCTTTCCTAATCCCTTTCCTTATTATCCTCCCCTCTCCTCACCTTCCTCCTTCTCTTCCTCCCTGCTTGCTCCTTACGTTACCTTCCTTTATTCACCATTTATTTTTCTCATATCTTGTCGTCCCTCCTTTTAGTGTTCCTGTCACATCCAACATCATTTTCCCACTTTTCCTCTTCCCTATTCCTGCAGAACGTCTTTCTTTGTTTTCTGTACTCTCTGAGACACAGGAGTTATCTGTCTGCTGATGATTGTATCTCTCATACTGACACAGTTAAGCATCAGAAGTAGTAACATGTCCGCCTCACTTCCTCATTCCCTCTCCTACTTCCTGTCAGGAAACACATGCTTACAGACTGTTTCAATCACCAACACCAGACAAACCCTTTTTAACAGCGCCATTCAGCATTTGATTTATACCAATACAACACTTTGCATATTGCAATTTACATGATATATATTGTAGTGCCAATTGGACGACGATGAATCTCTTTGGGAAGATCTATCAGGGTTTAATTCAAACAGTCCTTCAATAATCAGATATATTCAGTGTTGTTTCAATGGGGTTTGACAGTTGAAAAATATTGCATATCATCCCTTTTATTTGGCTTTCTTTGGACCTGGTTTGTGTTAGAAACAGGCGGGTATTTTAATGTTCCTTGGTTGATGAAAAATCAACACATCAGGACGTCTAATTAAGCTCTCCAAAAGCAAGGTCACAACAACAAGGATCTAAAACACTCACAGGTCCATGAACAACATTAAGAAGCTTTGAAATCAACGGGGTGTCAGACACTTTGTGAACATTATGGAAATGAAAAGGTGGTCTGTACCTGAACGCAGCTTTCCATTAGCGCTCACATGAGGGATTTATAAGCTTAAGTAGTTAATGGATAATGTGGAAAAAGGTGTAATGTTTTGAACAGTCAATCTCTTAAAAGTAGAGAAAACTATTTTAATTTAAAACATAAAATTAAAAAATAATTCAATACAATTACACAAAAATAAATGGAATACAATTCTTTACCAAGGGATATTTCCATTTCCATTTCCAGTCATATAACTAACACACACACACACACACACACACACACACACACACACACACACACACACACACACACACACACGCACTGCCGCAGCGCCGCTCACATTAACAGGCCGTTCGTCTCGTTTAAAGTGAAACCTTATTCCAGCAAAAAAAAAGTAATGACAGATAATTGAAATTGATTAACATAGAAGTGAAACGTTAAAATGAATTTGCATGAATCAGGGAGGCTATAAATATAAATGCTAAGTTTAGTGCTGTCCTGCTAACCCTCAGAGAGACATTTTGTTTCTGACATTACATTGACTTACATGCATTTCCTGTTGACGTATCCTAACCTTAACCATAACCAACACATGCCTAACCCTTACCCTTAACCTTACCCTTACCCTAACCCTTACCCTTAACCTTACCCTTACCCTAACCCTTACCCTTAACCTTAACCTTAACCAAGTCTTCACCCTAAAATTAATGATTCCCCTTAT
This sequence comes from Gymnodraco acuticeps, assembly GCF_902827175.1. Lineage (NCBI taxonomy): Eukaryota > Metazoa > Chordata > Actinopteri > Perciformes > Bathydraconidae > Gymnodraco > Gymnodraco acuticeps. The sequence goes on from NW_022990834.1 coordinate 83,931, forward strand.
GGGGACCTCCAATTTGTCCCCATAAGGGAGACGAGTCCCCACACATGACTATGTAAACACACACACACACACACACACACACACACACACACACACACACACACACACACACACACACACACACACACACACACACACACACACACACACACACACAGTGATATTATATTTTCTGAAATTAAAATATAATTTGAACAAAGTTTATCGTTATAGATAGAATACATCTGAACACATCTCATAATGATGAACTAAGTACGTTTTTTCAACAGGAATTTTAAGATATTTCGTCATGATTATGAGATTGGGGCATATTTGTTTTCACTTTAGGTAACATGGACCTACTTCCTGTTGGAGTGCACGATGTGTTGAGCGTACGGATAGAAGAACCTTTCATATACTCTGATGAACGTGTTGCTGTTACACATCCGACAAAATTGAACAGATTATCTCTGTTTGTCTGCATGTCTGTTCCTTCTGTGGTTTGTACTGTACCTGCTGTCAGGAGTGTGTGTGTGTGTGTGTGTGTGTGTGTGTGTGTGTGTGTGTGTGTGTGTCTGTGTGTGTGTTGCATTGAAACATGGACACAGCTGTTACACCGGCATATATATATCTACTATATCTCTGAGTTTGAAGGGAAATGTCTCGTCGGGTGTTTGATGTTAGTTCATGTGAGGTGACCTTCAGTGTGTGTGTGTGTGTGTGTGTGTGTGTGTGTGTGTGTGTGTGTGTGTGTGTGTGTGTGTGATGGTGTCTGGCAGCTCTGCTTTAATCTCTTCAAAGGCCATGACAGCAGCATACCGATCCACACTTTAAAGGGCCCATTATTATTATTATTATTATTATGCTGGAGTCACGATGGGGATCAGGCCAGTTAGTTTAACTAGCTTATAAAAGAGAAAACACTTTGTTACAGTATGGAGACATGAACATCAGCAGGAGAGGACTCTTTAAAGTAGAGACACTACATACTGATATACATCTGAACATCAGCAGGAGAGGACTCTTTAAAGTAGAGACACTACATACTGATATACACCTGAACATCAGCAGGAGAGGACTCTTTAAAGTAGAGACACTACATACTGAGATACACCTGAACATCAGCAGGAGAGGACTCTTTAAAGTAGAGACACTACATACTGATATACACCTGAACATCAGCAGGAGAGGACTCTTTAAAGTAGAGACACTACATACTGATACACCTGAACATCAGCAGGCGAGGACTTAGACATCTACATACTGATACACACCTGAACATCAGCAGGAGAGGACTCTTTAAAGGTAGAGACACTACATACTGAGATACACCTGAACATCAGCAGGAGAGGACCTCTTTAAAGTAGAGACACTACATACTGATATACACCTGAACATCAGCAGGAGAGGACTCTTTAAAGTAGAGACACTACATACTGATATACACCTGAACATCAGCAGGAGAGGACTCTTTAAAGTAGAGACACTACATACTGATATACACCTGAACATCAGCAGGAGAGGACTCTTTAAAGTAGATACACTACATACTGAGATACCAACATGACCATCAGCAGGAGAGGACTCTTAAAGTAGAGACACACATACTGATACACACCTGAACATCAGCAGGAGAGGACTCTTTAAAGTAGAGACACCACATACTGATACACCTGAACATCAGCAGGAGAGGACTCTTTAAAGTAGAGACACTACATACTGATATACACCTGAACATCAGCAGGAGAGGACTCTTTAAAGTAGAGACACTACACTGATACACACCTGAACATCAGCAGGAGAGGACTCTTTAAAGTAGAGACACTACATACTGATACACACCTGAACATCAGCAGGAGAGGACTCTTTAAAGTAGAGACACTACATACTGATACACACCTGAACATCAGCAGGAGAGGACTCTTTAAAGTAGAGACACTACATACTGATACACACCTGAACATCAGCAGGAGAGGACTCTTTAAAGTAGAGACACTACATACTGATATACACCTGAACATCAGCAGGAGAGGACTCTTTAAAGTAGAGACACTACATACTGATACACACCTGAACATCAGCAGGAGAGGACTCTTTAAAGTAGAGACACTACATACTGATATACACCTGACATCAGCAGGAGAGGACTCTTTAAAGTAGAGACAATACATACTGATACACACCTGAACATCAGCAGGAGAGGACTCTTTAAAGTAGAGACACTACATACTGATACACACCTGAACATCAGCAGGAGAGGACTCTTTAAAGTAGAGACACGACATACTGATACACACCTGAACATCAGCAGGAGAGGACTCTTTAAAGTAGAGACACTACATACTGATATACAACCTGAACATCAGCAGGAGAGGACTCTTTAAAGTAGAGACACTACATACTGATACACACCTGAACATCAGCAGGAGAGGACTCTTTAAAGTAGAGACACTACATACTGATACACACCTGAACATCAGCAGGAGAGGACTCTTTAAAGTAGAGACACTACATACTGATACACACATGAACATCAGAAGGAGAGGACTCTTTAAAGTAGAGACATGACATACTGATACACACCTGAACATCAGCAGGAGAGGACTCTTTAAAGTAGATACACTACATACTAATACACACCTGAACATCAGCAGGAGAGGACTCTTTAAAGTAGAGACACTACATACTGATATACACCTGAACATCAGCAGGAGAGGACTCTTTAAAGTAGAGACACGACATACTGATACACACCTGAACATCAGCAGGAGAGGACTCTTTAAAGTAGAGACACTACATACTGATATACACCTGAACATCAGCAGGAGAGGACTCTTTAAAGTAGAGACACTACATACTAATATACACCTGAACATCAGCAGGAGAGGACTCTTTAAGTAGAGACACTACATACTGATACACACCTGAACATCAGCAGGAGAGGACTCTTTAAAGTAGAGACACTACATACTGATACACACCTGAACATCAGCAGGAGAGGACTCTTTAAAAAGTAGAGACACTACATACTGATACACACCTGAACATCAGCAGGATGAGGACTCTTTAAAGTAGAGACAACGACATACTGATACACACCTGAACATCAGCAGGAGAGGACTCTTTAAAGTAGAGACACTACATACTGATACACACTGAACATCAGCAGGAGAGGACTCTTTAAAGTAGAGACACTACATACTGATACACCTGAACATCAGCAGGAGAGGACTCTTTAAAGTAGAGACACTACATACTGATACACACCTGAACATCAGCAGGAGAGGACTCTTTAAAGTAGAGACACACATACTGATACACACCTGAACATCAGCAGGAGAGGACTCTTTAAAGTAGAGACACTACATACTGATATACACCTGAACATCAGCAGGAGAGGACTCTTTAAAGTAGAGACACTACATACTGATACACCTGAACATCAGCAGGAGAGGACTCTTTAAAGTAGAGACACTACATACTGATACACACCTGAACATCAGCAGGAGAGGACTCTTTAAAGTAGAGACACTACATACTGATATACACCTGAACATCAGCAGGAGAGGACTCTTTAAAGTAGAGACACTACATACTGATATACACCTGAACATCAGCAGGAGAGGACTCTTTAAAGTAGAGAGACACTACATACTAATATACACCTGAACATCAGCAGGAGAGGACTCTTTAAAGTAGAGACACTACATACTGATACACACCTGAACATCAGCAGGAGAGGACTCTTTAAAGTAGAGACACTACATACTGATACACACCTGAACATCAGCAGGAGAGGAACTCTTTAAAAGTAGAGACACTACATACTGAATCACACCTGAACATCAGCAGGAGAGGACTCTTAAGTAGAGACACTACATACTGATATACACCTGACATCAGCAGGAGAGGACTATTTAAAGTAGAGACCTACATGCTGATAACACTACTGGACATCAGCAGGAGAGACTCTTTAAAGTAGAGACATACCTGCTGATATACACCTGGACATCAGCAGGAGAGGACTCTTTAAAGTAGAGACACTACATACTGATATGCACCCTGAACATCAGCAGGAGAGGACTCTTTAAAGTAGAGACACTACATACTGATACACCACCTGAACATCAGCAGGAGAGGACTCTTTAAAGTAGAGACACGACATACTGATACACACCTGACATCAGCAGGAGAGGACTCTTTAAAGTTAGAGACACTACATACTGATACACACCTGAACAATCAGCAGGAGAGGACTCTTTAAAGTAGAGACACTACATACTGATACACACCTGACAATCAGCAGGAGAGGACTCTTTAAAGTAGAGACACTACATACTGATACCCACCTGAACATCAGCAGGAGAGGACTCTTTTAAAGTAGAGACACTACATACTGATACACCCTGAACATCAGCAGGAGAGGACTCTTTAAGTAGAGAGCATGACATACTGATACAACACCTGAACATCAGCAGAGAGGACTCTTTAAAGTAGATTACACTACCTACTAATACACACCTTGACATCAGCAGGAGAGGACTCTTTAAAGTAGAGACACTACATACTGATATACACACCTGAACATCAGCAGGGAGAGGACTCTTTAAAGTAGAGACACTACATACTGATACACCCTGAACATCAGCAGGAGAGGACTCTTTAAAGTAGAGACACTACATACTGATATACACCTGAACATCAGCAGGAGAGGACTCTTTCTAAAGTAGAGACACTACATACTAATATACACCTGAACATCAGCAGGAGAGGACTCTTTTAAAGTAGAGACACTACATACTGATACACACCTGAACATCAGCAGGAGAGGACTCTTTAAAGTAGAGACACTACATACTGATACACACCTGAACATCAGCAGGAGAGGACTCTTTAAAGTAGAGACACTACATACTGATACACACCTGAACATCAGCAGGAGAGGACTCTTTAAAGTAGAGACACGACATACTGATACACACCCTGAAACATCAGCAGGAGAGGACTCTTTAAAGTAGAGGACACTACATACTGATACACACCTGAACATCAGCAGGAGAGGACTCTTAAAGTAGAGACACTACATACTGATACACACTGAACATCAGCAGGAGAGGACCTTTAAAGTAGAGACACGAATACTGATACACACCTGAACATCAGCAGGAGAGGACTCTTTAAAGTAGAGGACACTACATACTGATACACACCTGAACATCAAGCAGGAGAGGACTCTTTAAAGTAGAGACCACTACATACTGATACACACCTGAACATCAGCAGGAGAGGACTCTTTAAAGTAGAGACACTACATACTGATACACACCTGAACATCAGCAGGAGAGGACTCTTTAAAGTAGAGAACTACATACTGATACACACCTGAACATCAGCAGGAGAGGACTCTTTAAAGTAGAGACACTACATATGATATCACCTGAAACATCAGCAGGGAGAGGACTCTTTAAAGTAGAGACACTACATACTAATATACACCTGAACATCAGCAGAGAGGACTCTTTAAAGTAGAGACACTCCATACTGATACACACTGAACATCAGCAGGAGAGGACTCTTTAAAGTAGAGACACTACATACTGATAACACCTGAACATCAGCAGGAGAGGACTCTTTAAAGTAGAGACACTAACATACTGATATACACCTGAACATCAGCAGGAGAGGACTCTTTAAAGTAGAGACACTACATACTGATATACACCTGAACATCAGCAGGAGAGGACTCTTTAAAGTAGAAGAGCTACATACTGATATACACCTGAACATCAGCAGGAGAGGACTCTTTAAAGTAGAGACACTACATACTGATACACACCTGAACATCAGCAGGAGAGGACTCTTTAAGTAGAGACACTACATACTGAATTACACCTGAACATCAGCAGGAGAGGACTCTTTAAAGTAGAGACACTACATACTGATACACACCTGAACATCAGCAGGAGAGGACTCTTTAAAGTAGAGACACTACATACTGATATACACCTGAAACATCAGCAGGAGAGGACTCTTTAAAGTAGAGACACTACATACTTGATATACACATGAACATCAGCAGGAGAGGACTCTTTAAAGTAGAGACACTACATACTGATATACACCTGAACATCAGCAGGAGAGGACTCTTTAAAGTAGAGACACTACATACTGATATACACCTGAACATCAGCAGGAGAGGACTCTTTAAAATAGGGCAGCTGACGTTAGAATTTAGCTCGAAGTATAGCTGCTCTTATATGTAAAGCCGTTGTTCGTTTTAAAATTTGAATGACAGTGACCCGTGGGCCTTTAGGGGCTGACGCTCTGAACCTGAACAACCGTATCTCCAGTTGGCCTTCGCTCCGGGGCTTTTTTCCCAAACCCTCCCCCATTCCTGTCTTTTTTCTGTTGCCTTTCAATAGAAAAATTCCGTAACATATATTTTTTATTTCAACAAAGCGTGCCACAACCTACACAAGCTTACCTGCAAAAGCCTTTCTTCTTATTTAACTTACATATACGGTCCTTCACCCTCCTACACGGTCCTTTTATCATTACATACTGTATTTAACTCTTCTCTGGGTTGGCTGGTCGACTGCTACTGAATCTGATTTGGATTGTATTGCAACGCGAGTCATAATAATCGGGATTGGTTATTAGTTTCTAAATCCTGCAGCCCTAATCTGACCGAAGCACCGTCCTCCCACATTGTTCCGTCTCCGTTTTATGTGTATGAGATTAGATTTGTCTCAATCATGTTTTACCACACCTTGAAATGTGGACATGTCGTCATCAGCAGGCCATCATGTGGTTTCTGAAAATAACCGAGTGACACGAGACCGAGACCGGCGGATAGTTTGTCTCAAAACTCTGTGTGTGTAAAAAAACAAAAAGCAGAGATTTGAGATCCAGATTTTTGGTCGACAAATACAAAATGGATTCACAAATGCCTGATCGAAAAGTTGTCAATGTTAGAGTTTGATTCACACATTCCTTTTGTTTATTTGTAAACGAATTACAGTTTTTGTCAGTTTGCAAATCTTTTGAAGATTCAAGGCTTTTATTGTCATGTATAGCTACAGTGTAGATTTGTCAATGGAAATCTGAGGTCACAGGATCCTCCAACAGAGCAACACAATACAACAGATTAAATAGTGCAAGTAAATACAAATAGAATATAAATAATGCAATAAGAGTCTATATAGAAGTAATTGGAATATGATATATCAGATAAATAATGAATGCATTTGTGGAAGGTGTTTTACATTTACAAATCACACATTCCCACACAAATTATTTGTATGTTTCAAATATTTTGATTGAGAAGAAGCATACAAGTGTAAGCAATAGTACATACTTCTTTGGGGTGGAAATCATGCTTCCCTTTTTCAACATAAAAGACACACATAACAGCCAACAAGAAATAATAAAGAAACAACATAGCATGGCAGGAATACCATGATCAATGACATACATAGTCATAGTGGGGAAGAACATACAACATAGTATATACAAATAAACTTAAAGGGTGCAGATGAGACTCATTTCCACACACATTATTTGTATGTTCACACAAATATTATTGAGACAAATGTAACCCCATGTCACAGTGGATCTGCGTTGGCTCTGCAGTCCTCAGGCAGCTGGTAACAAAATAAAAAGTGCACATAGGCGTGATGGGAGTGCACTTAAAGCACACAGATGTGATGCGACCACGCTGTGCTTATAAGGTGGCAGCGGCTAAAAATACACTCAGCAGCACCGCCTCCAGAGACATGGAGGGGGGGGGGGGGTGTAGCACGGCCTGGCATGGCCCGGCGTCTGGACCTGGGTGAGCTGATGTCATGTGACAACTGTACAGGCTGCTGGTCATAGTGTTCGGGAAAAACCTGCAGCGAGGTGCTGTCAGCCAGTCGTTCCCCGGGGTTTAGGGACTAAGGTGGTAGTCACATCGTGTTAGAAAAATATCACTCGTCACCGGCTTGAGTTTCAATAATCAGGATACATGTATTTATCCTCCCCAGAATGGAAGTAGTCATCACATACAGAGCATGCTTATATATCAACATTCTGACTTTCTCCCAAAACTCTGACTTTTTCTCAAAATTCTGACTTTTTCTCAAAATCTCCAAATTCTGACTTTCTCCCAAAATTCTGACTTTCTCTCCAAATTCTGACTTTTTCTCCAAATTCTGACTTTTTCTGAATACTTAATAATCACTGGTCCCCGGCTTGAGCTTGAATCTCAGGATCCATGTATCTGTGATCCTCTCCAGAATGGAAGGAGTCATCACATACAGAGCATCAACTAGTTCCTGAACAGTGTCCTTCACATGCTGATATCCAAGAGAGGGAGTTACACAGTCACAAGATGGAGGAATAGAAAGCAGTATTCAATGTTTACTTCAGATTAGCTCCACGTCAGAAATGAGCATGCTTGATGTCTCTCTCCATAGAGGCTGAATCCTCATGTTAATCACATAGCTATCATATGCCTCAAACAGTCCTGATGCTAGGTAATCACACATCCGGTCATGTTCACAGCTACAGTTGGGATACCTTTGTTATCAAGTTGCTCTCATGTTGGAAAGGCCAACAACATCTCTCAAAGCTCACTTATCTAACTTTCAAACTCTGATCAACAACCCTCTAATCCCTCACTTTACTCACACTTGGATTACTGTTTATGTTTTAGTTTCCTTTGAACTGTTTCTGTTCTGATTTTATGTAAAGCGTCTTTGAGCATTAGGAACAGCGCTTTAAAAATCCAAGGTATTATTATTAAAATAGCATCTTTTGGCTTTTGGTGCCATTTGGTGAAGATTTGAGCTATTATGCAGGATGTTCTCTTGGGGGATATTAAGATATGCAGAAGCTGCTGTCATAGTCTGTTCAGAAAATCCTATCTAGGAGAGAATGAGCAATGAATAAACCTGTATGGCAGCTGAAGTCTGCTTCCATTGAGACGTTTCTGGCGTGTTATTATATCCATTTAAACATTTGTATGCACATTTCAGATTTGGATAGCTCGATGAGGATTGCAGCTAAACGTCCTAAATCTGCATACAAGTTTGACTAGAAGCAGAAAGGCTTATGTGGCGTGAGAAATGCATTTGTGACCTTGTGTTTTTTCCATGTAGTGACAGGATGGGTGCATTAATGGATGAGTTGGAGGACAGAGAAGTTATCGAACTAGTTTATAACAAAAGTCGTTTCAGACAGTCCCGATGTAGTGATTTTTCCATGTTATCTCATGATGAACGGAACAGCTTTTCGATTGTTTGACTGGTTTGTGAATGATTACATGTACATCTTTCACTGAACATTTATGATTTACTTTGACATTTTGTCGATATTTACGGACATCATTTTAACAAAGAAGGCGCAGGATTGATTTCTGATTTAGTCTAGTTATTGTTACAAATGCGTACGTTGGATTAATTGCTCTCCAGTAAAATAAAGGACCCAATGTCAAAGCAACGTTTTAACAGTGATTTGAACCTTTGTCTTTATTTCTATTGGTTATGTCAAATAGTCGCCTGTTTACCTTATGAACCTTTTCCCTACTTCCAGTTCAATCGCGTATGTGTTAGTTCATCAGGTTCAGCACGAGCAGCATTGTTAACAGTGAGTTTTATTCGAGAACATTCTCAGCTAAAGTGATGGGATGGTTTTACAGCATTCTCTGTTAGTGACTGCAGGATGACTGCAAATCTGAATTTAGGGGTAAAGAGTCAGTATGTTGAGATGTTGATAAAAAAAGTCATAATTTCGAGATTTTGAGAAAAAAGTCATAATTTTTAGAAAAAAAGTCAGTTTTTGAAAAGATTCTGAATTTTGAGATTTTCTGAAAAAAAGTCAGAATTCAGTTTTTCAGAAAAAAAGTTTTTTAATTCAGAAATGTATTATCCGCCAGACGTTGTTGTTTCTAACAAAGGATTACAGGAAATGTGTACAGTTTTTAACATTTATTATTTAACTTTAATTTTTTTTTAGGAAAAAAGTCAAACTTTTATTTTGAAGGCAGTTGGACTGGAAGTACCGGAGACCATAAACGGTTTAAAAAACTTCTGTCACGTAGTGATCATCTTCCCAATAAAACATCTTTGCTGATGTTTTCTCGAGTCTTCTGGCCAATCAGAATCAAGATTGTGGCCGGAAGTCCCCACGGAGAATAACTTTGCGGTAGAACTATTCTTTATACATCCATGAGTACAACTTCAGATACAAATGAACACATAATGAAATATGACCCCCGGTTTGATGATTGACAGGTCACAGAACAATGGGGGCTATCTCCCCCTACCCACAAAGTAAGTCACACAGACTCCTCTTTGCTCTTCTCTCTGTGAGGAGCAGCAAGCTGTCCGAACTAAGTGAAAAACAAACAATGGCATCAAATATTATTAATATGTCAGGTAGTAATACATCTATTTATTTTCTTCTCAGAGTACCAGAATGCGTAGTTTATATGTTAGTATTTCTAAAAAAAAATACTAAAAAAAATACATTTCTGAAATTAAAAAAACGTTTTTTTTCTGAAAAACTGAAATCTGACTTTTTTTCAAAAAATCTCAAAATACTGACTTTTTTTTCCTCAAAATTAAAACTGTTTCCTCAAAATACTGACTTTTATCTCAAAATCTCGAAATTATGACTTTTTTTATCAACATCTCAAAATTCTCACTTTTTTATCAAAATCTCAAAATTCTCACTTTTTTTATCAAAATCTCAAAATTCTCACTTTTTTATCAAAATCTCAAAATACTAACTCTTTACCCCAAATTCAGATATCCCCCCAAAATTCAGATTTTTCAGAAAATCTCCAACTTCAGATTTCTTTTGAGACTCTTATTATGTCATCCTGCAGTCACTAACCATCCCATCACTTTAGCTGAGAATGTTCTCGAATAAAACTCACTGTTAACAATGCTGCTCGTGCTGAACTTGATGAACTAACACATACGCGATTGAACTGGAAGTAGGGAAAAGGTTCATAAGGTAAACAGGCGACTATTCGACATAACCAATAGAAATAAAGACAAAGGTTCAAATCACTGTTAAAACGTTGCTTTGACATTGGGTCCACTCCTTTACTGGAGAACACATGAAAACCAATGATAGATACATTTACACATTTCCCTAGATTTAAGGAGTGTTGGAAACATTTGTGGCAGTGCAACTACAAACCCAACATAATATATAATAGGTCTTCAATACAATACATACATCTTATTTACTGCTCTTTCTAAAAGGTAGGATAAACCTGGCATGTAGTCGGCAGTTGAATTTAAACCCGGGGAGTTTAATGTGTGCAGAGACGTGAGGCAACGCTGTTAATCAAGAACGCAGCACTCCACTTTTACACATCTGCTCCCGGGGAACATCTCTGGGATTTCTATTCCTCCGTTTGTTGTATGAAAGCTTTGCCGAAGACAGCGATTAAAACACCAGGCAGTCGCTCTGATGGTTCTTTAGAGGCTTTGTTCTGCCCACTGCAATATGGAAACTTCAGGAGCAGGTTAGGGATAAAGACAGAGTGGGAAGTAACCAAGTACATTTACTCAAGTACTGAACTTAAGTACCATTTGGAGATACTCCTGAGCAGTTAAAAAGCTGATGATAATGTCATTATTTTTTAGGAAAATTGGATCCTAGACAGAATTTTGACTTGATGATATTACTGCCAGGGAATCACCAATGTTTTGGGGATTTGTCCAATCATAAATGCATTGCTTAGATATTTCAGTATAATAATACATTGCATTTAAAATCTGATGAACTCAGTGTGCATCTGGACCGGGTGAAGATTTTACCTGTTGACGCAGCAACCACTGTAAGTTATATTCTTGTTTAATTAGACTTCTCTGTTTCATTTATTCTACTCTGTATAATTGTTCTGTAGTTATTGTAGCTAAAACGGCGCTTTTGAGAGATTTAAAATCTCAGATCTGCTCAGGCGAAACCTGCTACACAGGTCTCAGCACTCAAGCCTGCATTACAATATAGGCACGGCCAGTCTACTGTCGCCCATCAGCTGTAGATAGTTAACTAATTAGAGGGGCGTGGCCCTACAGCTGTGAGAACTCAGCAATCAGGCGTCCATTTCGAGTAGCTCTTTCCTGGAGCGTCAGCTTAAGCGTCAGACAGCCGAAGACTGACAAAGACATTAGAGTCCTACGGGAGTAAGACTGACAAAGACATTAGAGTCCTGCGGGAGTCACGAGGGAGGCAAATCCTACTCTGATTGAGCTGGTGTCTTATTTCTCTTTTCTTTAGTTTTCTAGCCCCGCATGCTATAATCATGTGTATTTTCTCTATTCCTGTTCATGTGTCTTCTCGCAATTATCACTGGCCCCGTGTATCTCCTAATCGATATAACCGGCCTGCTCTCGTCTATCCCACATGCTCCACTGAGATCCAACATCTAGTTTCAGGTGGCCTGTGGAACTGCCAGTCAGCTGTTCCTAAGGCTGACTTCATCTCTGGCTACTTCTCCCTGCAGTCTCTGGATTTCCTTGCTCTCACTGAGACCTGGATTACTCCATCCAACACATCCACCCCAGCAGCTCTCTCCACTGCATAGTCCTTCTCCCATACACCCAGACCCACTGGCAGAGGAGGTGGCACTGGTCTCCTGCTCTCTCCCAAATGGAGCTTTTCCCTCTTCAAGCTACCTAACTTCACTCCTTCCACCTTTGAATTCCATGCCGTCACAGTAACCCATCCTATACAGTTAACCATTGTTGTTCTCTACCGTCCACCAGGCGCCTTGGGGGACTTCTTGGAGGAATTAGATAATCTCCTCTCACACATCCCTGAAACTGGCCCTCCCGCTGTACTTCTCGGAGACTTCAACCTCCAGACAGGGAAGATAGACGAACTAACATCTCTGTTAACCGCCTTTGCTTTCTCACTGTCTCTGTGCCCACCGACTCATAAAGCTGGCAATGTCCTTGATCTCATATTCTCAAGGAACTGCACTACTTCTAACCTCTCTGTAAACCCGCTCCACACATCCGATCCCTTCTTCATTTCATTCTCTCTATCCCTTTCCAAACATAACAAACTAATCTCTTCTCATCCTGCACCTGTCCGCCGTAACCTTCGTTCCCTCTCCCTCTACCTTTGCCTCGTCGGTGCTCTCAGCCCTCCCTTCCTCTGACTCGTTCCAACTCCTGCCTCCAAACTCTGCTGCAGAAACTCTCCTCTCTACTCTCTCATCCACTCTGGACTCTCTCTGTCCTCACATCTCGGCAGGCTCGTCAGTCCCCTCCTGCTCCCTGGCTAAATGATGCACTGCGTGCTAATAGAACCGTCCTTAGGGCAGCAGAGCGGAAATGGTGGAAATCCAAACACCGTGACGACCTCCTAAGCTATCAGGCTCTCCTCTCCTCTTTCTCTGCTTCGATCTCTCAGGCAAAAAGCACTTTCTTTCAAGATAAGATCCAATCTTCCTATTCCAATCCTAAAAAACTATTTTCCATCTTCTCCACCCTCTTGGACCCTCCAAAAGCTCCTCCCCCCTCCTCCCTTCTGTCAAGCGACTTTGTTACCCACTTTGAAAAAAAGGTTGATGATATTCGCTCTTCTTTTTTTTCTGACTCACCTTTACTCACCGCTGGGTCACCAGACCCTCCTTCCACCAACACACTTACCTCCTTTTCCCCTCTCTCTCCAAGTGAGGTTCTTACCCTCATTACCTCTGCCCGCCCTACCACCTGTCCTCTGGACCCTATCCCTTCAAACCTCCTTCAGACTATCGCTCCTGATATTCTACCGTTTCTCACCCATTTCATCAACACTTCTCTAACTTCTGGTCACTTTCCAAACAGTCTCAAGGAGGCAAGAGTAAACCCTCTCCTAAAGAAACCCACTCTCAACCCGTCTGATGTTATAAACTACAGGCCTGTCTCTCTCCTCCCGTTCCTGTCTAAATCACTTGAACGCGCTGTCTTTAAACAACTCTCCTGTTATCTCAATCAGAACAACCTTCTGGATCCGCACCAGTCTGGTTTCAAGGCAGGTCACTCCACAGAAACTGCTCTCATTGCTGTCTCTGAAGAACTGCACACTGCCAAAGCAGCATCCCTCTCCTCTGTCATCATCCTGTTGGACCTGTCTGCTGCATTCGACACGGTGAATCATCAGATCCTCCTTCGCACTCTCCAAAAACTTGGAGTTTCAGGCTCTGCACTTTCCCTCCTCACCTCATACCTGAAAGATCGTACCTACAGGGTGACTTGGAGAGGGTCTGAGTCTGACCCTTGTCAATTAACTACGGGGGTCCCTCAGGGCTCTGTTCTTGGTCCCCTCCTCTTCTCCCTGTACACAAACTCGCTCGGATCAGTCATTAGCCCGCATGGTTTTTCTTACCACTGCTACGCTGACGACACCCAATTAATTCTGTCCTTTCCCCGCTCAGAGACCCAGGTCGTCGCACGCATCTCTGCTTCTCTAGCTGACATCTCTCAGTGGATGTCTGATCATCACCTCAAGCTCAACCTTGACAAGACTGAGCTGCTCTTCCTCCCGGGAAAAGATTGTCCCACTCTTGACCTAACAATCAACATCGGCACCTCAGTTGTTTCCCCGACTCAGACTGCAAGGAATCTGGGTGTGACCCTAGATAACAACCTGTCCTTCACTGCAAACATCGCTGCTACAACCCGTTGCTGCAGATACACGCTTTACAACATCAGGAAGATACGTCCCCAGCTGACCCAGAAAGCGACTCAGGTTCTGGTCCAGGCTCTCGTCATCTCACGCCTAGACTACTGCAACTCCCTCCTGGCTGGTCTACCTGCATGTGCCATCCGACCTCTGCAGCTCATCCAGAACGCAGCGGCTCGTCTGGTCTTCAACCTTCCTAAATTCTCCCACACCACTCCGCTCCTCCGCTCCCTTCACTGGCTTCCGGTAACTGCTAGAATCCACTTCAAGACACTGGTACTTGCTTACCATGCTGCAAATGGATCTGGCCCTTCCTACATCCAGGACATGGTTAAACCGTACACCCCAGCACCTGCACTCCGCTTTGCATCAGCCAAACGACTCGCTGAACCCTCACTGCGAGGGGGACGCAAGTTCCCATCAGCAAAAACACGTGGGTTTGCTGTCCTGGCTCCAGGATGGTGGAATGAGCTCACCATTGACATCAGGACAGTAGAAAGCTTACACACCTTCCGGCGCAGACTGAAAACTCATCTCTTTCGACTCCACTTCCAGCGATAGAACTATTAACGAAGCACTTTTATACTAATAAAGGACTGGCTTATCTAAAGCCAGTTGAGTAGCACTTGAAATGTTTGGCTCTATGAAACCTGATGTACTTTATGATTCTGTTTTCTTCAAGGTTGTGTCTTCCTGGTCGAATGTACTTATTGTAAGTCGCTTTGGATAAAAGCGTCAGCTAAATGCAATGTAATGTAATTGATATAGCTCTTTTCCTAATGCTCAATGACGCTTTACATAAAATAAGTATGTCATCCATTGAGCTATGATCAGAGATGGCAAAAGTACTCACATCCTTTACTCAAGTAGAAGTACAGATACTCGTGTTTAATCGCTGAATAGTGCCGATCATTTCGAACATCTCCTTTGGTGAGGTTTGGGATAATAAGGTGCTGAAGTGGCTTCTGTTTCAGAGGATAATGGGAATAGACAGACTAGACTCGAGCCCAGTTTCCATTGGTCCCTCTTCTTTAGAGAAGACCAGGAAATGATGGATACACGGATCGTGTTCAAATCAATGGCACGCAATGACTCTAAAGAATAATGATCACGCACCAAACACACATTCAGACTAAAGGAACCAGCTGTTTGGGAAATGAGAGAAGTAGAATGTACAGTCAATCAATCAATCAATCAATGTTGATTTATATAGCCCAATATCACAAATGTTACATTTGTCTCAGTGGACTTTACAGTTTGTACAAAATATCAGTATGACAATACGACACCCTCTGTCCTTAGACCCTCACATCGTACAAGGAAAAACTTCCGGAGAAAACCCACAGTTTAAAGGGAAAAATGGGAGAAACCTCAGGGAGAGCAACAGAGGAGGGATCCCTCTCCCAGGACGGACAGACGTGCAATAGATGCCGTGTGTAAATTGAAAAGATAATACATTTGCAACATACAGGTATTTGAGTTCAACATGTGAGAAGTAGAAAGTACAGGTATTTGGGTTCAACATGTAAGAAGTAGAAAGTACAGGTATTTGAGTTCAACATGTAAGAAGTAGAAAGTACAGGTATTTGGGTTCAACATGTAAGAAGTAGAAAGTACAGGTATTTGAGTTCAAAGTGTAAGAAGTAGAAAGTACAGGTATTTGGGTTCAACATGTAAGAAGTAGAAAGTACAGGTATTTGGGTTCAACATGTGAGAAGTAGAAAGTACAGGTATTTGGGTTCAACATGTAAGAAGTAGAAAGTACAGGTATTTGAGTTCAACATGTGAGAAGTAGTAAGTACAGGTATTTGAGTTCAACATGTAAGAAGTAGAAAGTACAGGTATTTGAGTTCAACATGTAAGAAGTAGAAAGTACAGGTATTTGAGTTCAACATGTAAGAAGTAGAAAGTACAGGTATTTGAGTTCAACATGTAAGAAGTAGAAAGTACAGGTATTTGAGTTCAACATGTAAGAAGTATAAAGTACAGGTATTTGAGTTCAACATGTAAGAAGTAGAAAGTACAGGTATTTGAGTTCAACATGTAAGAAGTAGAAAGTACAGGTATTTGAGTTCAACATGTAAGAAGTAGAAAGTACAGGTATTTGAGTTCAACATGTAAGAAGTAGAAAGTACAGGTATTTGTGTTCAACATGTAAGAAGTAGAAAGTACAGGTATTTGAGTTCAACATGTGAGAAGTAGAAAGTACAGGTATTTGTGTTCAACATGTGAGAAGTAGAAAGTTCAGGTATTTGGGTTCAACATGTAAGAAGTAGAAAGTACAGGTATTTGTGTTCAACATGTGAGAAGTAGAAAGTACAGGTATTTGGGTTCAACATGTGAGAAGTAGAAAGTACAGGTATTTGTGTTCAACATGTGAGAAGTAGAAAGTACAGGTATTTGAGTTCAACATGTAAGAAGTAGAAAGTACAGGTATTTGTGTTCAACATGTAAGAAGTAGAAAGTACAGGTATTTGGGTTCAACATGTAAGAAGTAGAAAGTACAGGTATTTGTGTTCAACATGTAAGAAGTAGAAAGTACAGGTATTTGAGTTCAACATGTGAGAAGTAGAAAGTACAGGTATTTGAGTTCAACATGTAAGAAGTAGAAAGTACAGGTATTTGTGTTCAACATGTAAGAAGTAGAAAGTACAGGTATTTGGGTTCAACATGTAAGAAGTAGAAAGTACAGGTATTTGTGTTCAACATGTAAGAAGTAGAAAGTACAGGTATTTGGGTTCAACATGTGAGAAGTAGAAAGTACAGGTATTTGGGTTCAACATGTGAGAAGTAGAAAGTACAGGTATTTGTGTTCAACATGTAAGAAGTAGAAAGTACAGGTATTTGTGTTCAACATGTGAGAAGTAGAAAGTACAGGTATTTGAGTTCAACATGTAAGAAGTAGAAAGTACAGGTATTTGGGTTCAACATGTAAGAAGTAGAAAGTACAGGAATTTGTGTTCAACATGTAAGAAGTAGAAAGTACAGGTATTTGAGTTCAACATGTGAGAAGTAGAAAGTACAGGTATTTGTGTTCAACATGTAAGAAGTAGAAAGTACAGGTATTTGAGTTCAACATGTAAGAAGTAGAAAGTACAGGTATTTGAGTTCAACATGTAAGAAGTAGAAAGTACAGGTATTTGAGTTCAACATGTAAGAAGTATAAAGTATAGGTATTTGAGTTCAACATGTAAGAAGTAGAAAGTACAGGTATTTGAGTTCAACATGTAAGAAGTATAAAGTATAGGTATTTGAGTTCAACATGTAAGCAGTAGAAAGTACAGGTATTTGAGTTCAACATGTAAGAAGTAGAAAGTACAGGTATTTGAGTTCAACATGTAAGAAGTAGAAAGTACAGGTATTTGTGTTCAACATGTAAGAAGTAGAAAGTACAGGTATTTGAGTTCAACATGTGAGAAGTAGAAAGTACAGGTATTTGTGTTCAACATGTGAGAAGTAGAAAGTTCAGGTATTTGGGTTCAACATGTAAGAAGTAGAAAGTACAGGTATTTTTGTTCAACATGTGAGAAGTAGAAAGTACAGGTATTTGGGTTCAACATGTGAGAAGTAGAAAGTACAGGTATTTGTGTTCAACATGTGAGAAGTAGAAAGTACAGGTATTTGGGTTCAACATGTAAGAAGTAGAAAGTACAGGTATTTGTGTTCAACATGTAAGAAGTAGAAAGTACAGGTATTTGAGTTCAACATGTGAGAAGTAGAAAGTACAGGTATTTGAGTTCAACATGTAAGAAGTAGAAAGTACAGGTATTTGAGTTCAAAGTGTAAGAAGTAGAAAGTACAGGTATTTGGGTTCAACATGTAAGAAGTAGAAAGTACAGGTATTTGGGTTCAACATGTGAGAAGTAGAAAGTACAGGTATTTGGGTTCAACATGTAAGAAGTAGAAAGTACAGGTATTTGAGTTCAACATGTGAGAAGTAGTAAGTACAGGTATTTGAGTTCAACATGTAAGAAGTAGAAAGTACAGGTATTTGAGTTCAACATGTAAGAAGTAGAAAGTACAGGTATTTGAGTTCAACATGTAAGAAGTAGAAAGTACAGGTATTTGAGTTCAACATGTAAGAAGTAGAAAGTACAGGTATTTGAGTTCAACATGTAAGAAGTAGAAAGTACAGGTATTTGAGTTCAACATGTAAGAAGTAGAAAGTACAGGTATTTGAGTTCAACATGTAAGAAGTATAAAGTACAGGTATTTGAGTTCAACATGTAAGAAGTAGAAAGTACAGGTATTTGAGTTCAACATGTAAGAAGTAGAAAGTACAGGTATTTGAGTTCAACATGTAAGAAGTAGAAAGTACAGGTATTTGAGTTCAACATGTAAGAAGTAGAAAGTACAGGTATTTGTGTTCAACATGTAAGAAGTAGAAAGTACAGGTATTTGAGTTCAACATGTGAGAAGTAGAAAGTACAGGTATTTGTGTTCAACATGTGAGAAGTAGAAAGTTCAGGTATTTGGGTTCAACATGTAAGAAGTAGAAAGTACAGGTATTTGTGTTCAACATGTGAGAAGTAGAAAGTACAGGTATTTGGGTTCAACATGTGAGAAGTAGAAAGTACAGGTATTTGTGTTCAACATGTGAGAAGTAGAAAGTACAGGTATTTGGGTTCAACATGTAAGAAGTAGAAAGTACAGGTATTTGTGTTCAACATGTAAGAAGTAGAAAAGTACAGGTATTTGAGTTCAACATGTGAGAAGTAGAAAGTACAGGTATTTGAGTTCAACATGTAAGAAGTAGAAAGTACAGGTATTTGTGTTCAACATGTAAGAAGTAGAAAGTACAGGTATTTGGGTTCAACATGTAAGAAGTAGAAAGTACAGGTATTTGTGTTCAACATGTAAGAAGTAGAAAGTACAGGTATTTGGGTTCAACATGTGAGAAGTAGAAAGTACAGGTATTTGTGTTCAACATGTAAGAAGTAGAAAGTACAGGTATTTGTGTTCAACATGTGAGAAGTAGAAAGTACAGGTATTTGAGTTCAACATGTAAGAAGTAGAAAGTACAGGTATTTGGGTTCAACATGTAAGAAGTAGAAAGTACAGGAATTTGTGTTCAACATGTAAGAAGTAGAAAGTACAGGTATTTGAGTTCAACATGTGAGAAGTAGAAAGTACAGGTATTTGTGTTCAACATGTAAGAAGTAGAAAGTACAGGTATTTGAGTTCAACATGTAAGAAGTAGAAAGTACAGGTATTTGAGTTCAACATGTAAGAAGTAGAAAGTACAGGTATTTGAGTTCAACATGTAAGAAGTATAAAGTACAGGTATTTGAGTTCAACATGTAAGCAGTAGAAAGTACAGGTATTTGAGTTCAACATGTAAGAAGTAGAAAGTACAGGTATTTGAGTTCAACATGTAAGAAGTAGAAAGTACAGGTATTTGTGTTCAACATGTAAGAAGTAGAAAGTACAGGTATTTGAGTTCAACATGTGAGAAGTAGAAAGTACAGGTATTTGTGTTCAACATGTGAGAAGTAGAAAGTTCAGGTATTTGGGTTCAACATGTAAGAAGTAGAAAGTACAGGTATTTGTGTTCAACATGTGAGAAGTAGAAAGTACAGGTATTTGGGTTCAACATGTGAGAAGTAGAAAGTACAGGTATTTGTGTTTCAACATGTGAGAAGTAGAAAGTACAGGTATTTGGGTTCAACATGTAAGAAGTAGAAAGTACAGGTATTTGTGTTCAACATGTAAGAAGTAGAAAGTACAGGTATTTGAGTTCAACATGTGAGAAGTAGAAAGTACAGGTATTTGAGTTCAACATGTAAGAAGTAGAAAGTACAGGTATTTGTGTTCAACATGTAAGAAGTAGAAAGTACAGGTATTTGGGTTCAACATGTAAGAAGTAGAAAGTACAGGTATTTGGGTTCAACATGTAAGAAGTAGAAAAGTACAGGTATTTGGGTTCAACATGTGAGAAGTAGAAAGTACAGGTATTTGTGTTCAACATGTAAGAAGTAGAAAGTACAGGTATTTGTGTTCAACATGTGAGAAGTAGAAAGTACAGGTATTTGAGTTCAACATGTAAGAAGTAGAAAGTACAGGTATTTGGGTTCAACATGTAAGAAGTAGAAAGTACAGGAATTTGTGTTCAACATGTAAGAAGTAGAAAGTACAGGTATTTGAGTTCAACATGTGAGAAGTAGAAAGTACAGGTATTTGTGTTCAACATGTAAGAAGTAGAAAGTACAGGTATTTTGTGTTCAACATGTGAGAAGTAGAAAGTACAGGTATTTGGGTTCAACATGTAAGAAGTAGAAAGTACAGGTATTTGAGTTCAACATGTAAGAAGTAGAAAGTACAGGTATTTGGGTTCAACATGTAAGAAGTAGAAAGTACAAGTATTTGAGTTCAACATGTGAGAAGTAGAAAGTACAGGTATTTGAGTTCAACATGTGAGAAGTAGAAAGTACAGGTATTTGAGTTCAACATGTGAGAAGTAGAAAGTACAGGTATTTGGGTTCAACATGTAAGAAGTAGAAAGTACAGGTATTTGAGTTCAACATGTAAGAAGTAGAAAGTACAGGTATTTGTGTTCAACATGTAAGAAGTAGAAAGTACAGGTATTTGTGTTCAACATGTGAGAAGTAGAAAGTACAGGTATTTGAGTTCAACATGTAAGAAGTAGAAAGTACAGGTATTTGAGTTCAACATGTAAGAAGTAGAAAGTACAGGTATTTGAGTTCAACATGTAAGAAGTAGAAAGTACAGGTATTTGAGTTCAACATGTGAGAAGTAGAAAGTACAGGTATTTGAGTTCAACATGTAAGAAGTAGAAAGTACAGGTATTTGTGTTCAAAGTGTAAGAAGTAGAAAGTACAGGTATTTGGGTTCAACATGTGAGAAGTAGAAAGTACAGGTATTTGTGTTCAACATGTAAGAAGTAGAAAGTACAGGTATTTGTGTTCAACATGTGAGAAGTAGAAAGTACAGGTATTTGAGTTCAACATGTAAGAAGTAGAAAGTACAGGTATTTGGGTTCAACATGTGAGAAGTAGAAAGTACAGGTATTTGAGTTCAACATGTAAGAAGTAGAAAGTACAGGTATTTGGGTTCAACATGTAAGAAGTAGAAAGTACAAGTATTTGAGTTCAACATGTGAGAAGTAGAAAGTACAGGTATTTGAGTTCAACATGTGAGAAGTAGAAAGTACAGGTATTTGAGTTCAACATGTGAGAAGTAGAAAGTACAGGTATTTGGGTTCAACATGTAAGAAGTAGAAAGTACAGGTATTTGAGTTCAACATGTAAGAAGTAGAAAGTACAGGTATTTGTGTTCAACATGTAAGAAGTAGAAAGTACAGGTATTTGTGTTCAACATGTGAGAAGTAGAAAGTACAGGTATTTGAGTTCAACATGTAAGAAGTAGAAAGTACAGGTATTTGAGTTCAACATGTAAGAAGTAGAAAGTACAGGTATTTGAGTTCAACATGTGAGAAGTAGAAAGTACAGGTATTTGAGTTCAACATGTAAGAAGTAGAAAGTACAGGTATTTGTGTTCAAAGTGTAAGAAGTAGAAAGTACAGGTATTTGGGTTCAACATGTAAGAAGTCAAAGTAAAAAGTCATCAGAAAAAGAAGTAGTGGAGTAAAGTACTGATACCAGAAAAATGTGCTTAAGTACAGTAACAAAGTATTTGTACTCCATTACTTCCCACCTCTGGCCAGTGGCGTCGCCAGAGTATTTTTGTTGGGTAATCTATGGTAGGGCTAACCCAGTGGTTCTCAAACTTTTTCTGTCAGGCCCCCCCTTTGGAGAAAAAAAAAAGTCGGGCCCCCCCCAACACAAATAGTCAGGCTCCGTGGCGGCGCCAGAGATTTATTTTGGGCGTGCTGTGGGGTAGCTTGACGTTTCATAGAGGGTGCTCAAACATTTAGGGTTTCCCATTAATGTACCTGTCGATACAGTGGAATTTTCTACTGCAACACTCCCCACGCATATACACAGTGTACCCGCGACTGTCACAATGAAGGCTCGATAATCAGCTCACGGCATATAGGCCTAGGTGTAAGCAGGGGTAAAGTGCTATTTTTATAGGTGGTGTGTGGACCTCACATAGGGGGGTCCGGGGGCAAGCTCCCCCGGGAAGATTTTTAAATATTGATGTTAAAAGCATCAATCTGGTGCACTTTGAGAGCAAAATGAAGAGATCTATGGATACCTCTCTCAACACCCATATGAAACAGAACTGGAAACAGATTTACTTTTTCTTTATGGATATTTTATAAATCACTCTTTTAAACTGTATTCTTGTTTTACTGTCATATAGTATTTCATATCTGTTTTTAATTTATTCTCTTGTTTTTTTATAACTATAATGATCATATAAATGTGTGCCTCGGAAATAATTGTTTACATTAATGGTGACCAAAACATTTGAGACCCACTGAGATAACACTGAGAGTCCTTTAGTTCACTGAGTCTCTCAGTCTGACAGGAGAGGACTCTCCTCCACCTTGTTGTTGAAAAAACTCCTTATATCCGTTAGCGTAGCTCGCTAGCACCAGAAGCTAACAAGAATAATCTCCGGTACCGGTGCTCTCTCTCTCGCTCGCGCACGCACACAAAATGGCTCGTTCCACACACACACAGAGCCGAGCTTTAATGAAACACAGAGACCCAGACGTAATAGTACTGCATCATATTATTTTCAATCAATACTTTTTCTAAATAAGTTCTTTTTTTTTTTTTTAATAACCATTTTTCCCCCTGGTCTCTTGCGCCCCCCCTGTCATGCCCCTGCGCCCCCCTGGGGGGGCGCGCCCCCCACTTTGAGAACCACTGGGCTAACCCAAACAGTGGTGGGGCTCAAGTCAGTATTTGTAATGTAATTACATACACGCTATACCCCTTGACAGTGAAACGCACGCGTGAGGCTTTTATTAGTCTCCTTTAATCAGCTAAATTACATCGAGAGCAACAGGTGTGAGTTAAACAATACAGTAGCCTATTCTGCTAATTCCACGTTGTTACAACATGCTAAGCAGTGGCAGAAACAAGAAAAGTTGGCATATAGAATTGACACGGAGAGGGAGAGGGAGAGTGATGGAGAGAGACACAGACACAGGTAAACAGAGAGAGACAGACACAGCACACAACAGGTGGCCTGAGTCTCTATTGTCATACAAAACACTTTTTCAAATGACTATTACAAAATCTATTCAAAACTCACTATTCACTCTCCAGGTGGGTCGTGTGACTCTGGCACCTGTTCGACTTGTACCTCAATGCGAGGGCGTTTAAGAACAAATCTATCCATCCGAAATATACAATTAAACCTAGAAGTTCTGCTGTCTGTCTGCAATTTACTCGGCGCGAGTTTGGGGACTTTTCACTGTGAACGTGACGAATCAATAATGCATGACGCAGCAGACCCAACGTTTCGTTGCTCTGATTGGCTGTAGGTCTGTTCAAATTGCATTCGGAGGCATTTTGATCTGACCGTGGCCGCGCTGATATTATAACGTGAGAGAATGTCCACACATTTAGTGTATACAACTCCCCCACTACTTAGACAATTCCTTGCACCCCTCTAGCATAAGTCCGAATGGTCTCAACCATATTGCGTCAGGAACGTGCACTTGTTGTTACAGCAGGATCAGTTTGTGTGTTATGGACACGACCGGTAGATTTTCGCAATCCGTGTTCTCAACATGCTTACTTACTTTAACATAATTTGTCATGGTCAGGCGAAGGTAAGGCTAAGCCATTTCTTGGTATGGCTGTAGCCTACCCCAGCCATACCCTGACGCCGCCATTGCCTCTGGCTATGATGCTAACATGCCTAAAAAAGCATGAATTGGTCAATTGAACCTGAGCCATTATCATCTTTACTTATAGTGGACATTTCCAAGATTATACCTACACATTTTTTACATTTCATACCTAACTCTTGCGCTGTGGCTGGACCATCTCAGCAGGTCTGTCCTATACCTTCGATGTCGCTTTGACATTGGGTCCATTCCTTTACAGGAGAACAATGTGTATATATATATATAGTATATACCTTTGAAATGAAACTCAGCGTTACCTAGATTCTATTTACACATTTCTCTAGATTTAAAGAGTGTTGGAAACATTTGTGAATTACAGCCGGTCCGTCGTATACATTCGATGGATTCATGCAGCAGTCTCGCATTTTCGAAAAGTCTGTCAGGTGGAGGTAACACCCATTTTCTGACATCATTTGGGGGATCTGACGTCCTCCTCAACAACGCTCTGCTAGCGGAAAAGAGCAGACTGTAGAATGCTCGAAATGCATGTTAGCATGTGTTACGTTCCCTCCTAACTAGGGAAGTAACAAAACACCAACATAACCGGGCGAGAGAAAAATAGAGGAAACTGAATGCTGAAGCCACAAAGTGATGTTTTAATGGACAAAAGAAAAAGGGCTCACCAGCCAACTTGCAAAGCAAACTAAAATAAACAATACACGAAAAGGTAAACTGCAGCACATCTAACAATTCACAAGAACACAGGCCTCACACAGAGACAGAGACATGATGCACACCTGCAGCCAGAGGAGAAGGAGAGACCACTGCAGCCTTCCTCAGGTCCTTTATGGAGGCCCTGATTGAGGGTGTTGTTTGGAAAACTTGATCCTAAACCAAAGAATTAGACAGAATTACTTCCTGACTTAAGGACATTACTGTTGGGGAATCAACAATGTTATTGGGATTTGTCCACTGGGGATCATACATGTATTGCTTAGATATTTCAGTGTGTCATCCATTGAGCTGTGATGCTAAAGTGGCTAAAATGGATATTTCCAGGATTATACATCTTTTGACATGTTATAATCTTCCTCTGTGGCAGGACCATTACAGCGGGTCTGTCCCGTGTCTCACATTTTCTAAATACAAACAGTGTTATAGGTGCTGCGTGTTAATCAATACACATTCAAGGACTCTGCCAGGCGAGGTAACTCCCATTAAATAAATGTCGTGTGTGCAGACGTGTACAGTTGACTGGCTGTTTGGCCTGTCAGTTTATTTCTCTGCCAGTCTGCATTAAATCAGCCCTTTAGCGTGGCCACCATCTTAATGGAGAGGCTGCAGAAGACACAGGTGTCCCGCGCTGCCTTGACTGAACAAGAAGTGACTGCAGTCTTATGCTTCGTTGCTCAACCTCTCCCGGAGCAATATCCAACAGATTGCACACTTGGCATGCACAGACTTACAGCAAGTACACACATTTCTTACAGCACGCATGCACAGTAAATCTGAGGCATGCCGAGTGAACACCAAGGACAGAGAAAAGGCCTTCGGGGGAGTTTGAGTTCACGGTGGGATCGCCTGAGATCTACAACTCTGTTCACATGTGAGTTGAAATACGGACGACCTTTAAAGTAATGTAACACATGCTCAGAGCGCCATTTCTCATTGTGAGAACATGTGGAAACTGCAAAACAATACAAACATTTTATATCACAAAAGTGCCATTACAGTA
Source organism: Gymnodraco acuticeps (assembly GCF_902827175.1). NCBI lineage: Eukaryota > Metazoa > Chordata > Actinopteri > Perciformes > Bathydraconidae > Gymnodraco > Gymnodraco acuticeps. The sequence continues at coordinate 110,048 of NW_022990834.1, forward strand.
AAGTCAGGGGCTTTAGTTAGTCCAACAAATCATGTCACACGGAGGATGAATTGTGATTCAGGGCGTTTCCTGCCTTTTTCTCTAACGACATCATAACCATCTGCTACTAGCAAGACATGACATTGCCATAGGGCTTAGCTGTATTCTGCGTTTGTTGCTAATATGTTTAGCATGCTTAGATGCCAAACTATGGTTGGTAAAATTATAATCGTTATACCTATTAATATTCTACATTCATTGGCTTTCACATTAGACGTTTTCAAACAAGTTGGAGAGGATGACTAAAGAATCAGGTTTGGAACAAAGAGGTGTTCAAATCTGCTCCAAAAATGAGTCAGAAAATGTGATTTATCAGCAAATTCATTAAAAAAATGCATCCAGTTTTTACTATAATAATAATAACATTAATAATAATAATACATCGGATTTGTATAGCGCTTTTCTTAATGCTCTAACACGCTTTGCATATAATCAGAACAGAAGCAATGCAAATAAAACAAAGAGGGAATGAGTCCCCAGACCCTTACATGAGTCAGCATTTTACCACTTCCTGTCCCCTTATCTGGAAGTCAACGTGTTGTGTTAGCATGCTAATGAGTTCATGTTAGCATGCTAAAGTGCTAAACTATGGTTGGTAAAATGGTCATCTTTATACCTATTCATATTCTACATTCATCGGCTTTCACATTAGACCTTTTTTTTCAAATCCCTTTAAGGCTTAAGCACATGCAGAGACATGCCAACAGCTTCTAGTACACAAAGCTGAGTAAACATGAATCACCTCAAAGTGTTAGATCGTGCATCAAGAGTTTCGTGAAGTGTCGATCTTCTGCTGTTTGAGGGATTAACGGAGTAGAGGATGATGCCTGCTGACTGTATTTTGCAGCGTCCTTTCACTGCTGAACCTCGACTCATTTGAAATGTCCTCTGAGCTTCTTTGCGATGGACTTGAGTTGCTGCTCTGACATGGAGGTGGGCCATTATCCCCGCTGTGATTTAGAAAAAAAACCTCACCTTGCAGAAAGCAGAGTGAAGGCAGGAGCCCGGAGACACGTACATTACAGCGCCGAGGGTAATGAATTATTTGACAAAGGATCTACTAAAAGGGAGTTAAACAATGGCTATAGAGGAAAGTCATTTCCAGCCACGGGAAGGTGTGATGGATCAGACAATGTTGTACCTCCTAGATTAGACTGCAGCTGCAGGAGATCCTCACACCATGGGGGGGGGGGGGGGTGTTTCTCATTTCCCTTGTGTTATGTTGTATTAATATGCCACATTCATTGGCTTTCACAGTGGGCCTTTTCAAAAGAGTAGAAGAGGATTAGTTCAGTTCAAATCTGCTGCAGAGATCCTTCAGAAAAAGCTATTTAACTTTCAAAATGTGTATCCGGGAGCCACAAGATTTAGCTAGAGTTGGTGCTGAATTTAGAACTAAAACCAAGAAATTAGTTAACATTTTCTACTTCTGGATTGTTTTTCTCTACGTTTTTTGGTTGGTATCCTGAAATAATGTTTGTTGCTTGCAACATTAGCCGCCTTTAGCTTAGCGGTGGTGACGTGAAGTCATGTGACCGTGCTGTAGTTCCTTTATAGCCCAACACTAGCTGCCTTTAGCTTAGCGGTGGTGACGTGAAGTCATGTGATCGTGCTGTAATTCCTTTATAGCCCAACACTAGCCACCTTTAGCTTAGCGGTGGTGACGTGAAGTCATGTGACCGTGCTGTAGTTCCTTTATAGCCCAACATTAGCCTCCTTTAGCTCAGCGGTAGTAACGTGAAGTCATGTGACCGTGCTGTAGTTCCTTTATAGCCCAACATTAGCCACCTGTAGCTTAGCGGTGGTGACGTGAAGTCATGTGACCGTGCTGTAGTTCCTTTATAGCCCAACATTAGCCACCTTTAGCTTAGCGGTGGTGACGTGAAGTCATGTGACCGTGCTGTAGTTCCTTTATAGCCCAACATTAGCCACCTGTAGCTTAGCGGTGGTGACGTGAAGTCATGTGACCGTGCTGTAGTTCCTTTATAGCCCACATTAGCCGCCTTTAGCTTACATATTATATTCTTTGCAAGCTCTTGTGGGGCCACAGAAAATGTCACGGGCCGGATTTTGCCCCCGGCCTTGAGTTTGACACCCCTGCCTTAGTGTGTCTCATCGGGAGAGGCGGTGTTAGCTCTTTACGGACTGCCAAAGTAACACAATATATTTAACAGTGGCTTATTTTTAACACCAGTATAGTGAAATGTTCATAAGATACTGAAAGAGGTGGATAACATGTTAAACACTGGAGCAATTGAAGCTGTTCACTCAACTTCTGTAAGTTAAGCAGCCAAGATGGCGGTCGTTGATTTTGAGCATTTCAAACTGCTTCACCATCCAGTACTCAAAGTCCATGTTGCCATACTCGGCACTGGGATGTAATGCAAAGTTGGAGATGGACAAGGAGTGATCTTCCATCGTAGGCCATGATTAATAGCTTTCCAACTTGGTGAATGCAACACGTTCTCTTAGGACCTGAGTTCACATTGCTTCTTTTTCTGAGTGCTCTGCCATTGTTTTACGGCCGTTCTGAGCACTTCTGGTTAAAGGTATTTCAACCAGTCAGAAAAGCAGTGGTGACGTCCCTGTAGGAAGTGGAGAAGACGCTTGTTTTTGAGCGTGTCTTTCACATGGAAACTATCCAGACCGCAAATTAAGCATCGGCCTTTGGACACTGTTCCAGACAGTGTTGTACTTACAGTATAGCTCCGTATCGTCCTCCTCACTCTACGGCTTTACGACTGAGCAGCTCATTGTAACAGAGTGAGAGCAAGCAATGCGATGTCAAGATTAGGGCAGCACGATATATCGAAAATCTATCGTTATTCGATTCAAATTCAAAGGTTTTATTGTCATATGTACATAAGCTACAGTGTAAAAATGGCAATGATATTCTTCTGACCCGAGTTATATCAACATTTACGATATATCGCAAAGACTTCTGGAAATTAGATAAATGTTAGTCTTCTTCATGTGCTAGGCCAATTAATGAAGCCCTTTTGCTCCAGATGCCTATGTAAGTGTCACACTATTGGCTGAAGGGTAAAGCTGATGGATTTGAGCTGACATATCACAGGATTTACTGATATCGTGCCACGCTCACAGAAGGCTCTGAGCAGAAAACGGTTCTTGCACAAACAGACAATCAGAGTGATGTGAAAAGCCTCTTTTTCTATCAGTAGCCTTGTGACACAGGCTTCATCCCTGTTGGTCCTGCTGCTGTTTGATGTGAAGGTCAGTGTGTGTGTGTGTGTGTGTGTGCTGTGTGTGCGTGTGTGTGTGTGTGTGTGTGTGTGTGTGTGTGTGTGTGTGAGTGTGTGTGTGTGTGTGTGTGTGTGTGTGTGGTGTGTGTGTGTGTGTGTGTGCTGTGTGTGTGTGTGTGTGTGGTGTGTGTGTGTGTGTGTGTGTGTATGCGTGTGTGTGTGGTGTGGTGTGTGTGTTGTGTGGTGTGTGTGGTGAGTGTGGTGTGTGTGGGTGTGTATGTGTGTGTGTGTGTGTGTGTGTGTGTGTTGGTGTGTGTGTGAGTGTGTGTGTGTGTGTGTGTGTGTGGTGTGTGTGTGTTGTGTGTGTGTGTGTATGTGTGTGTGTGTGTGTGGTGTGTGGTGTGTGTGTGTGCTGTGTGTGTGTGTGCTGTCTGTGTGTGTGTGTGTGTGGTGTGTGTGTGTGTGTGTGTGCGTGTGTGTGCGTGTGTGTGTGTGTGTGTGTGTGTGTGTGTGTGTGTGTGTGTCTGTGTGTGTGTGTGTGTGTTGGCAGTAATAGCCTTCATTGTGCAGCGCTATGTTGGGATCAGGTTAGGGCTGCTCGATTATGGCAAAAATCATAATCTCGATTATTTGGGTCAATAATTGATATCACGATTATTAAAAACGATTTACTTTGAAAACATCAATTTTTTGGAGAAAAACAATGTGTATGTTTTTAACAGCTGATTACCCTGAACTTTAAGTATAACTCAACTGAAAAACCAATAACAAAAACAAAATAATAAAAAAGAAAAGTAATAATAATAATGAAAAATAATCTTTTTATTTCGATTACGTTGTTTTCGTAATCGTTGGAAGCCATAATCGTAATTGCGATTAAAATACGATGAATTGAGCAGCCCTAGATCAGGTCTTTTTTTGTATCCTCTCTTCACAGGGATACCCTCACTCCGGCTGGCCTAGTTCTCCTGCCTGAGCCTCGGGGGGCCAGTGAGTGTTCCCTGACCTCCAGATTTATCCCAGGAATGAAACCAGGCCGAGCCAGGCCGGGTTAAGGCTAACTGCAGCCACATGCTAACACCTGAATCTGCACGATCTGGAAAAGATAACTCATTATGATTATTTTGTCCGTTACTGCGATTACGTATTGCATTTAAGGAATTGTAATGTCTACCTATGTTATACTTCATTCTGATCTTTAGCCTTCACCAAGTATTGTGATTTGGGTATTTCGCTAGACCATAATCCATATTATTTGGATTAATTGTGCAGCCTTGTTGAAGCGTGTGGAATTGAGAGTCCACAGCTGTATAGGATAACTTACGTATTCTAACCTAGTTCTTTAAGTAATACTGGACTGTTTGTGTCACACTCCTCCTCACCAATTACACACGCCTTCGCCCACTGAATTTGCATAACATAAACGCAGACGGCCAATCAGGACGAGCCAACCCGACTGGTTCATGTGATGGTGTTTATATTTTATCGATCTGCTTTATACTTGTTAGATAGAGACGACATTTACGGTTTTGTTGATTGTTATGTGGGTTCTGCCATACATCTTCCCTTTGATGTTTGAGATAATGATGGTGTGTGTGTGTGTGTGTGTCTGTGTACGGTGTGTGTGTGTGTATGTGTGTGTGTGTACGGTGTGTGTGTGTGTGTGTGTGTGTGTGTGTGTGTGTGTGTGTGTGTGTGTGTGTGTGTGTGTGTGTGTGTGTGTGCAGATGCTGTAGTATTTGGTGTAGTATTTGTGATGCAGTCACAGTAGAAAATACCAGTCTGGTGCAGGAAGACATCACACTGCTGCCATCACACACACACACACACACACACACACACACACACACACACACACACACACACACACACACACACACACACACACACACACACACACACACACACACACACACACTGCTACACTCAGAGCACAGCGCTGACAGCAAAGAGAATTTACTGCTTGCAAATCAAAAAGATTATTTAATTATGCCGCACATGAATGGGAGTGAGGCTCCCCCTCGTTCTCTCTCCTGCTCCATCTGCTGCAGAGAACTCCAGTTCTTCCTCACTGTTGGGATGATTGCTCTCAACAAAAGAAGCATACATTCATTGTACGGTGGCCCACAGGTGCCAACTGTCTCTGTTGTTGGAAACTTACCTAAAATGCTTCATGGTCTTATTTTAACAATGTGGTCACATGACTCCTTCTGATGTCGCTGCAGATCTGCTGTGAGCTAGCTAGCTAACGTAGCTAACCTGGTCCTCTCAGATATTCTGACAAACACTTAGTTATGAGACGACTGACTCTGAACAGAGACAGTTGTTCAACTTTATGATCCTGAGCGTCACCAAACTGTCCCAGCTGTGTGCGTCACTCTTTAGTGTCCCCTGGTCTCCCAGCTGTGTGCGTCACTCTTTAGTGTCCCCTGGTCTCCCAGCTGTGTGCGTCACTCTCCCCTGGTCTCCCAGCTGTGTGCGTCACTCTTTAGTGTCCCCTGGTCTCCCAGCTGTGTGCGTCACTCTTTAGTGTCCCCCTGGTCTCCCAGCTGTGTGTGTCACTCTTTAGTGTCCCCTGGTCTCCCAGCTGTGTGTGTCACTCTTTAGTGTCCCCTGGTCTCCAGCTGTGTGCGTCAATCTTTAGTGTCCCCCGGTCTCTCAGCTGTGTGCGTCACTCTTTAGTGTCCCCTGGTCTCCCAGCTGTGTGCGTCACTCTTTAGTGTCCCCTGGTCTCCCAGCTGTGTGCGTCACTCTTTAGTGTCCCCTGCTCTCCAGTTGTGTGCGTTACTCTTTAGTGTCCCCTGGTCTCCCAGCTGTGTGCGTTACTCTTTAGTGTCCCCTGGTCTCCAGCTGTGTGCGTCACTCTTTAGTGTCCCCTGGTCTCCAGTTGTGTGCGTTACTCTTTAGTGTCCCCTGGTCTCCCAGCTGTGTGCGTTACTCTTTAGTGTCCCCTGGTCTCCAGCTGTGTGCGTCACTCTTTAGTGTCCCCTGGTCTCCAGCTGTGTGCGTCACTCTTTAGTGTCCCCTGGTCTCCCAGCTGTGTGCGTCACTATTTAGTGTCCCCTGGTCTCCCAGCTGTGTGTGTCACTCTGTAGTGTCCCCTGGTCTCCAGCTGTGTGCGTCACTCTTTAGTGTCCCCCGGTCTCTCAGCTGTGTGCGTCACTCTTTAGTGTCCCCTGGTCTCCCAGCTGTGTGCGTTACTCTTTAGTGTCCCCTGGTCTCCAGCTGTGTGCGTCACTCTTTAGTGTCCCCTGGTCTCCAGCTGTGTGCGTCACTCTTTAGTGTCCCCTGGTCTCCCAGCTGTGTGCGTCACTCTTTAGTGTCTCCTGGTCTCCCAGCTGTGTTCGTCACTCTTTAGTGTCCCCTGGTCTCCCAGCTGTGTGCGTCACTCTTTAGTGTCCCCTGGTCTCCAGCTGTGTGCGTCACTCTTTAGTGTCCCCTGGTCTCCAGCTGTGTGCGTCACTCTTTAGTGTCCCCTGGTCTCCAGCTGTGTGCGTCACTCTTTAGTGTCCCCTGGTCTCCAGCTGTGTGCGTGACTCTTTAGTGTACCCTGGTCTCCCAGCTGTGTGTGTCACTCTTTAGTGTCCCCTGGTCTCCAGCTGTGTGCGTCACTCTTTAGTGTACCCTGGTCTCCCAGCTGTGTGTGTCACTCTTTAGTGTCCCCTGGTCTCCAGCTGTGTGTGTCACTCTTTAGTGTCCCCTGGTCTCCAGCTGTGTGCGTGACTCTTTAGTGTCCCCTGGTCTCCAGCTGTATTTTGAGCTTCTTCAGGGTTTGGTTTCTGCAGCTTTTAGTAAACGCTGCCATGTCTCCTCAAGCTGCTGAATGTTCTCTAGACGCTGCATGTGCTGTCAAGTTGCTGGAGATGTTTCTTCATGTGGAACCTTTGTTTTTATATCTGCATCCTTTCTTAAGCTGCAGCTCGTTTCTCTTAATGGAAGAGTTATTGAACGTTGTAGCGTTGTAGTTTACATATTTTGGTCACCGCTACAGAAATCTTTCCAGATCCCTAAAAATAATTTCACATTACTATTTTTACTCCGCTGCACCACAATTATCCCTAAATGCAGTAACTAATGAAGCGTCTCTCTCATTGTGATTGTCAATCTAGCAACACACACCTATCCACCGCTTCATTAATTACATTTCCCTGCAATTAGCTGCTCGTTTATTCCGTTTTAATTAACCATGAACTGACGGAGCCTTCCGTTTCGGAGGTGACGTCTCCGGGTGTATTTTTATTACATTATTTCTGTCTCTTCCTGAATTCATATCTGCTCATTACCACGGTGAAAATCTGCAATACAGTCACCGTTAGCAGGAGGAAAAGTGTGTGTGTGTGTGTGTGTGTGTTCAAATATGTCTGTGTGTGCCAGTGAAGGACGAGGCCAAGGGCATAACAGCGGAGTGTGTGAGTGTGTGTGTCAGAATGACTCAGAGTGCAACACTGTTCTTCTGTTATCACACACTGAGGGAGGATGAACTGTGTGTTTTTATTCTCACATACACACACACACACACACACACACACACACACACACACACACACACACACACTCAGTGTCGATCTGCAGCAGATTACAGCTCACCACAAATAGCATTTTTCAGCAAAGCGTCCCATTTTGAAATTGCAGCACGAGACCCCCCGCTGGTTTTACAGCTCTCCGCCCACACTGACTTTGTTCTATGATTGTTTTCCTCTAAAATACATGTAACCACATTGTGTGGGTCTTAATGTGCATTAAGCGTTATTGAGCACCCCGAAAAGCACTATATAAATACCATGTGTTATTATTATTATCAGCATATAGTTGTATCAAGAAGATCTGACGGATGTTAACGTGTTATATTTACAAGAAATACTTCAAATTCAGTCAGACTTTAACTTACAGTGTACCCTCTGTCCTAAGACCCTCGCAGGAACCAAGAAACCCCCGATGAATGGGAAAAGTATAGGATGGAAGACATGCAATAGATGTGCTATGTGTGGTTTAAAAGATAACAACAATGACAACTTACATATAAAAGAAGGATCCAGGAGGATGTCAAAAATCTTCTAGATGTCACCAAATCAAATATCTTAGCATTTGTAAATGTTCCTAACCGTCCAGAATTCTTAGTCGCCTCCCATCTCCGACCTATTTTAAGGACTTGGAATAAAAGCATTGCATTAACCTTCAGCTCCAGATGTGCCCGGCCCGTCTACACTACAGGCGTCAAAAAATGCTTTCAACGCTTCGCCCATTCATTTGAATGGGGTGACGTAGGATATTTTCAAACTTCGCCGAACTGCATTGTGGGTAGCATGGCAAGGCATTGCAAGCATCACGAGCGTCTATCGGCGTCAAAATTCGATGCTTGCTCGAAGCTGGCGTCAGCCAATGAAATCCCGTTTATGCAAATCTGCCAGTACAAGCGAGCCAATCAAACCGCGTGTATGCTGGGAGAGACTACGCAGGTCATTTCCTCATATTCAAAAAAATGGAGGGAAAATTCATTATAGCGGTAGTGAATCACCCGGTGCTGTATGATCAGTCTCTGTTCATCTACCGGGATACAAACCAGAGGAGCGAGGCATGGAGGGAGGAGGCAGAGACAGTGGGTGAAACTGGTAGGTTTTCGCCTGTTTGGGGATTTTATATCCAGTTTACTTCGTTTTAACATTGCTATTGCTTTGTATGTCGGGGGCGGGAGATTCATGTGATTGGTTGTTGGTCGCGTTGCTCGCAAAAAATCGCCAAGCTCCAGACACGCCCAGCTTCAAGATTTTTCGATGCCTGTAGTGTAGACGGGCCGTAACACTTTGGAGCAGATGGTTTTGACATCATATATTTGCTTCTACACACGAACAAGTCAGCATTCACACATATTCACACAGACAACCAAACACCTGCTCAGGGAGACTAACACTCACAGACCGTTTTCTAAACTGGGAGGAAGTTATTTGATTAAATTAACCCTTTAACTGCCGGACCAAGAAAAAAGCTATGTAAAAATTATTTTTTTGCATTTTTTAATCAAATAAGCACAAACACATTTTATTTTTTTTGACTGACCACAGTTTTGTTTTTACGAGCCTCTACCAAATGGTCGAGCTGGCCTTCTATGGTAAAAGTACATTTTCAACAATCATCATATACAGTACAGTATTTGTATGCATCAAACTCAAATAAAACACAAACTCAAATACATTTGTTTCTTTTATGGAAAATGAGCAATATATACAACCAGATATATTCATAAAATATAATACATTGTAATTTAAAAAAAAAAAAATGGAAAAAAGTAATGTCAAGTGTTTTTCATGATAAAAAAAAGACTTGCTCATCTTACTGTAAATGCTGAATTGGCCTAACAGCAAATATATCCTGTGTTGGCCTAACTTGCTCATCTGTGTGCAACTTTGGGCTGAATGCCATGCATGAAAGGTGCTATGTAAATTATTATCACTCTTTCACTCTGAGACTCATAAGGAAGTACTAGATGTAGTAATATTACCATGAATCTAGCCATTTATTTACCATATTGTTTTGGAAAACATCTCTGCAACTCTGAATAAGTCGTATTGCTAGCTTACCATAAAAGGCCACTTCGACCGATTGGTTGAGCATATTTAAAAAAAAAAAATTACACCCTTGTTAAAACTTTTTTTGTGCATCAAGTTATCTAATTATGTTCAGTCAGTGCTCTGCCACTAAAATCTGTCAAAAATGACATGGTTACCTTACAAGAGTTGACCAAAAAGAGTGATTTCTTCAGCAGTGATTTGTATCATTGCCAACTTTCTCAGTTGAAGCTAGCTGAAGGGCTTTCTGTTCGAACCACAGTGACATCTAGAGGTTGTTTTGTGCATAACATGTCAACCAAAGGGTAGAGCTGGCTGAATCAGATGGAGTTCAACTTTTTTTTTAACAAGATATCAAGACACAAAATGTGCTCTACCAAATGGTGGTGCATGGCTACGGTTCGAAACCACCAGCCTTTAGATTGGTGGACGACCATTATCAGAGCTACATCCTTTATTATAAGATCAATAAAGCCTTTCTGAAAAAGTCTTCACCATGTTTTGCTTTTTGCAAAATGCAGCTTGATGAGTCTGTTTGTCGAAATCAAACTTTGAACTACATCCCAGAGCCTCATAAAGACTCTTCTCAGAGACAAACAACACAACATCTTGGATGCCTCACAACTTCCCAAAAAATAGAATACCATGCCTTTCTGATCTGTATCTTCTACAAGCAAGTGTTCAGTTTTAATGCTCCAAATATCGGGAATAAACTCCCAGAGAACCTCCCTTCTTTGAAATCCTGGCTGAAGACTTTTCCTTTTTTCCTGCTGCCTTTTAATTTGATCAAATGACTTTCTCCTATGGGAATTTTCTATTTGAATGACTTCCCTCGCAAGCATCACAAAGACTAAGAGTTAAAGTTAGCCTCTCAAAGTGTTTGGCCATCGATCGTAATGTTTTACAGCTTCTACGACGTGTTTAAGTAATGTTCATTTGGAAAGGGAAAGGGGAAGATGCTGTTGGTGCTGTCGGGTGGAAGAGTGAATTTGGAGAAGTTACAGGTGTTTATTTCAAGATCAGAGCTCCTCAAACATCTTATCCCAGTGAAAGGTTCTCTCTTTGTGTGTGTGATCTATTGGCCAATTGGTCTTTGACACATCACAATAACACTTTACAGTAACCAATCGTATCATCCTCTCCTAAAGTGTTTGCCATCCTCTGCCCCTCAGCGTATTCAGAGAGCTGGATGTCTGCTTACCGCCGCCCACACACTCACATTCTCTTCCTCTCGGGAGAAGCCTTTTGAGTGGAAGCCAAACACTTCTCCTCCATCATGAAAACGGGAGTTCAACTCTTTGAAAAAGGAGGGCAAGAGGCGAATTCTCCCACCTGTTCCAACTCCTGCTTCATATCCAAATCGTTAAAGCATTAATTAGCTTAATCACTAGCCTCATTAGTGTAATTGGCACATGAAATACAATGTGGTTACGGACACGGTTGGTTCATCAAGCTGATGTTTATGTGGGGTCAAGGTCAAGAGTCACATGACCCTACTTTGGTATTACTGAGTACCTAATGACGTGGGAAACTGTGGTTGTGGTCTGATGAAGAATGGTGAGTTTAAAATGTCATCATCCTGTGTATGCTAATGCTTCCTGAGTAAACACACATTTTGCACATCTGAAATACAATCAAGAGTCATGTCACACACAGTCAGGGCTTTGCTGCAATGATTAAAAGCGTCAACAACCCCGCTGGGTTTTTCTAATTTCATAGTTTCAGCGGACCATTATGAGCGTTATATTTCAGTAATGGCTTGGCTATCTCTCAGTACAGCACCAGAGCAGTGACCTTTTCATGTTCTTTTGATGGTGTGATGTAGAAAATACCAGGGTTAAATTGATGGTTTTGGACTTTATTTGAAAGGAAAAGTCTACTTAACAGTGAGGGAATAGTTTGACAGTTTGGAAATTGATTATTTAGGTTTCTTGCTGACAGTTAGCTGAAAACATTGATACCATTGAAATGTCTATAGCCTACGCTAAATAAGAAGTTCAACCTGTTATTATGCTAGTTTAGCTAAACCTTGCTTAGCTGTCTTAAGACTACACATTTAGCTTCAACCTGTTATTGACTAGCTTAGCTTAGCTGAGCTGTCTCGAGACTAACCATGAAGCTTAAAGCTGTTATTGAATAGCTTAGCTTGTAATAAATATGTAGCTTTAACCTGCTATTGATTAGCTTAGCCGAGCTTACCTGTCTGAGGACTGAATATGTAGCATTAACCTGCTACATATTAGCTTAGCTTATATTGAATATGAAGCTTTGAACAGTTATTGACTAGCTTAGCTTAGCTGCTTCAAGACTGAATGTAGCTTTAACCTGCTATTGATTAACGTAGCTTAGCTTATATTAAATATGTAGCTTTGAACAGTTATTGAGTAGCTTAGCTTAGCTTCACATAGCTTGAACTATTCCAGTACAAAACCTCCAATAAAAAATAATAACGTATTGTTTTTACACGTTGGCTTTTGTGTGGATTGACCTTGTCACTACTGAGCTTTTGACTGGTAGGTTAATCTGTTACCTGGACAGAGATGGCTGATTGCAGACTATACTTTCACTTGCTAAGCTAAGTGTCTCCGGCCTTATCTCAATATTTAGGTAGAGTTGCTCTCATCATCTCATCTAACTCTTCACTGTCTGATTTCAAAGAATACCTTTAATGCTGTCCTCCATTGTGATGAGTGTTGCACTTTGTTTCAAGGTGTTAGCATGCACTCAGAAGAGGTGAAATAAAGTTATGTTGCTCTATAACTACTTTATTTCTTAAAAAAGGAGGAATTACAGCATGATGCAGCTGTTTTGTAATTCAGTTCATAGACGGATAAATGCAGATGCTGGCTTATTGAATGTGATTGAGGGGTCCTTGGGGTAATTAGGAAATGCTAAATCATATATTGATTTGTTTGTTGAAGCTTTTTAAAAAGCTGTAAAATAAAATCAGTGGCAGCTGTTGAGCACTGACTGACATTCAGCATTCTTAATGAGCAGCAGCGTGAAGAGGCTTAAATCAGAGGACTGAATTGGTTTGGTTTGTGTCCAAGATCATTTGTTGCCAAGAGATACACATGTTGTTGAATTACAACGCACTTAGTCAACAAATTAGGTAAATCAACCTTATGTACGATGGCAATCAAAGTAACCTACTCAAGAACACCTGCAGTAGTCTTTGAAAGAAATGCATCATTGTTTTAAAAGGCACAATTAAATTCAGATAGTCATTCCATTTAATGTTCCTGCTAATATTCAGGTGTATATTAGTATGTAGTGTCTCTACTTTAAAGAGTCCTCTCCTGCTGATGTTCAGGTGTATATCAGTAGTGTCTCTACTTTAAAGAGTCCTCTCCTGCTGATGTTCAGGTGTATATCAGTATGTAGTGTCTCTACTTTAAAGAGTCCTCTCCTGCTGATGTTCAGGTGTATATCAGTATGTAGTGTCTCTACTTTAAAGAGTCCTCTCCTGCTGATGTTCAGGTGTATATCAGTATGTAGTGTCTCTACTTTAAAGAGTCCTCTCATGCTGATGTTCAGGTGTATATCAGTATGTAGTGTCTCTACTTTAAAGAGTCCTCTCCTGCTGATGTTCAGGTGTATATCAGTATATAGTGTCTCTACTTTAAAGAGTTCTCTCCTGCTGATGTTCAGGTGTATATCAGTATGTAGTGTCTCTACTTTAAAGAGTCCTCTCCTGCTGATGTTCAGGTGTGTATCAGTATGTAGTGTCTCTACTTTAAAGAGTCCTCTCCTGCTGATGTTCAGGTGTATATCAGTATGTAGTGTCTCTACTTTAAAGAGTCCTCTCCTGCTGATGTTCAGGTGTATATCAGCATGTAGTGTCTCTACTTTAAAGAGTCCTCTCCTGCTGATGTTCAGGTGTATATCAGTATGTAGTGTCTCTACTTTAAAGAGTCCTCTCCTGCTGATGTTCAGGTGTATATCAGTATGTAGTGTCTCTACTTTAAAGAGTCCTCTCATGCTGATGTTCAGGTGTATATCAGTATGTAGTGTCTCTACTTTAAAGAGTCCTCTCCTGCTGATGTTCAGGTGTATATCAGTATGTAGTGTCTCTACTTTAAATAGTCCTCTCCTGCTGATGTTCAGGTGTATATCAGTATGTAGTGTATCTACTTTAAAGAGTCCTCTCCTGCTGATGTTCAGCTCTATATCAGTATGTAGTGTCTCTACTTTAAAGAGTACTCTCCTGCTGATGTTCAGGTGTATATCAGTATGTAGTGTATCTACTTTAAAGAGTCCTCTCCTGCTGATGTTCAGGTGTATATCAGTATCTAGTGTCTCTACTTTAAAGAGTCATCTCCTGCTGATGTTCAGGTGTATATCAGTATGTAGTGTCTCTACTTTAAAGAGTCATCTCCTGCTGATGTTCAGGTGTATATCAGTATGTAGTGTCTCTACTTTAAAGAGTCATCTCTGCTGATGTTCAGGTGTATATCAGTATGTAGTGTCTCTACTTTAAAGAGTCCTCTCCTGCTGATGTTCAGGTGTATATCAGTATGTAGTGTCTCTACTTTAAAGAGTCCTCTCCTGCTGATGTTCAGGTGTATATCAGTATGTAGTGTCTCTACTTTAAAGAGTCATCTCCTGCTGATGTTCAGGTGTATATCAGTATGTAGTGTCTCTACTTTAAAGAGTCCTCTCATGCTGATGTTCAGGTGTATATCAGTATCTAGTGTCTCTACTATAAAGAGTCCTCTCCTGCTGATGTTCAGGTGTATATCAGTATCTAGTAGGGGTGTAACGGTACACGTACCCGTACCGAAATTATTCGGTACGGGCCCTTTGGTTCGGTACAGGTGTGTACCGAAGTGTATCGAACGAATATAACGTTAAACGTAAAAAATTGAGAACGTGAACAACTTTTTGGAAGTAATCTCAGGTGCTGCGTCGCAGCATTCAGAGTAATTTGCTCACATTGGGTTCAACGCGTCATAGAGCGAGCAAGTCATTTCATTGGATGAGAGGCATACTATGAGAGCTGGTCAGAGGGATGCGTTCAAATGTAATCAGTAATTTGAGGAACTGTCGAAAATTAATGGCGAACGCAGATAAAGTTGAGCTCGAAAATCCTCCAGCATCATTGAAGTCTCCGGTTTGGGAACATTTTGGTTTCGCAGTTACGTACAAGGATGACGGACAAAGACAGGTGGACCGAACCAAAGCTGTTTGTCGGCATTGTTCAACTAAAATTGGTTACGCGGCTGGCAATACATCAAACTTGCACACTCTTGAAAAGGCATCACCCGAACATGAATATCACCGGTACCAAAAGACTGAAGTGCAAACCCAACTCCCGCTAGCATTTAAGCCTCCACCACTCGTAAAGAGTTCAGACCGAGCCAAAGCTATTACAAACGCCAAATATCCTTATGTTGCCATGTTAGCAAAGCGCTACCTGGCTGTATCTGCTACCTCTGTCCCTAGCGAGAGGGTTTTCTCCACAGCAGGAGACATTGTTAGTGCCAGCAGATCTGCCCTTTCGGCAAGCAATGTGGACAAGTTCATTTTTCTTTAAAAAAAAACATGAAAATACAATGACAAGCAAGTCCTAATGTCAAACTGGCTACTTAGGTGCTAGTACAGTACAGTTCAAATACAGATTATTTCAGTTCATCGAAATGCTGCACCTTAATGTTTATTTTATTATATTTTGTATTTATTTGAGTGAATACATTATTCACAGTTTAATAATAATAATAAAAAAATATATATATATGTTTTGTTTTGTGAAAAAAAATTCTGCTGTACCGAAAACGTACCGAACCGAACCGTGACCAAAAAACCGAGGTACGTACCGAACCGAAATGTTTGTGAACCGTTACACCCCTAGTATCTAGTGTCTCTACTTTAAAGAGTCCTCTCCTGCTGATGTTCAGGTGTATATCAGTATGTAGTGTCTCTACTTTAAAGAGTCCTCTCCTGCTGATGTTCAGGTGTATATCAGTATGTAGTGTCTCTACTTTAAAGAGTCCTCTCCTGCTGATGTTCAGGTGTATATCAGTATGTAGTGTCTCTACTTTAAAGAGTCCTCTCCCACTGATGTTCAGGTGTATATCAGTATGTAGTGTCTCTACTTTAAAGAGTCCTCTCCTGCTGATGTTCAGGTGTATATCAGTATGTAGTGTCTCCACTTTAAAGAGTCCTCTCCTCTGATGTTCAGGTGTATATCAGTATGTAGTGTCTCTACTTTAAAGAGTCCTCTCCTCTGATGTTCAGGTGTATATCAGTAATTAGTGTCTCTACTTTAAAGAGTCCTCTCCTCTGATGTTCAGGTGTATATCAGTATGTAGTGTCTCTACTTTAAAGAGTCCTCTCCTGCTGATGTTCAGGTGTATATCAGTATGTAGTGTCTCTACTTTAAAGAGTCCTCTCCTGCTGATGTTCAGGTGTATATCAGTATGTAGTGTCTCTACTTTAAAGAGTTCTCTCCTGCTGATGTTCAGGTGTATATCAGTATGTAGTGTCTCTACATTAAAGAGTCCTCTCCTGCTGATGTTCAGGTGTATATCAGTATGTAGTGTCTCTACATTAAAGAGTCCTCTCCTGCTGATGTTTCAGGTGTATATCAGTATGTAGTGTCTCTACTTTAAAGAGTTCTCTCCTGCTGATGTTCAGGTGTATATCAGTATGTAGTGTCTCTACTTTAAAGAGTCCTCTCCTGCTGATGTTCAGGTGTATATCAGTATGTAGTGTCTCTACTTTAAAGAGTCCTCTCCTGCTGATGTTCAGGTGTATATCAGTATGTAGTGTCTCTACATTAAAGAGTCCTCTCCTGCTGATGCTCAGGTGTATATCAGTATGTAGTGTCTCTACTTTAAAGAGTTCTCTCCTGCTGATGTTCAGGTGTATATCAGTATGTAGTGTCTCTACTTTAAAGAGTCCTCTCCTGCTGATGTTCAGGTGTATATCAGTAATTAGTGTCTCTACTTTAAAGAGTCCTCTCCTCTGATGTTCAGGTGTATATCAGTATGTAGTGTCTCTACTTTAAAGAGTCCTCTCCTGCTGATGTTCAGGTGTATATCAGTATGTAGTGTCTCTACTTTAAAGAGTACTCTCCTGCTGATGTTCAGGTGTATATCAGTTTCTAGTGTCTCTACTTTAAAGAGTCCTCTCCTGCTGATGTTCAGGTGTATATCAGTATGTAGTGTCTCCACTTTAAAGAGTCCTCTCCTCCTGCTCACTCCTCTGCTCAAACTGTAGCATCCATCCATACTCTCATTCATCACTGCAGTGTCATGGGTGTTACTGCGGCACGCACAGATGGAGGCTCAGGGAGGGGTCCACCATCACCCCTTTAAACTGAGATGACTCCATTTGCATCCCACCAGGATCTAAAGTCTTTGCACCCCGTCCGCTCATCTGAATAACAGTGCTTGTGATTATTGGTGTGTTTAATGTGCAGCTGTTTTGCTAGAACAGTATAATGTGTTTTCTCCGTAATGGAAGTATTCAGGTCTTTAACTTGTGCTAATGTTTTTTTTATTGTATTTTAGCATTTTCCGTATTGTGAACTTCTACATTGCATGTTTCATTATTTTATTGTGTTGTTATTTTAAATATAACTTGTTTTTAGGGTGACTTTACAACACAAACTAGCCTCTTTGTTAACTTACAGAAATATTCATTAATGTGCGTTGACCCTGCCAAATATACATTAATTAAATGTACTAATGCAAGCGTGTCAATTAAAAAGTACTCAATATGCAATTGATTTGCCTTCATTTGTAAAATATATCACTGTCTACGTATGACATTATAATAAGTTTAATATAATCGCATCAATTAGCATTTAATGTGGCAGACATTTAACATTGGGGTACAAAAATACTTTCTTTCTTACCTTTAAATAATAGATATGTTTAACTTCTTGAACCTGCTTTTCTACCGGTCTATTCATCTAGAAAGCAGCTAAAGCTGTCAGTAAAAGTAGAATACATTGTTCCCCATTGACATGCATTTGTGTAGAAGTATCATAGAACAGAAGCACTCAAGTAAAGAACCTCACAATTGTATTTACCCTCCATCTCTGTTTTCTACACAACACCTCCTGTACCGAAAGATGAGTGCCTGTGTTGGATTATTGTAAGTTCAGTTTATTTGTGTGTAGTGTCGTGGTCAGTCCCCATTGATCAACCGTCAGAGCAAACAGTAAATGGAGCAGCTTTCGCCAACATGGCTCATTTCCAGCTGTTGTCCCCGGACAGATGATAATAGACACCTTTTTAAAATCACAACACATCAACAGCATTAGTTATAAAGACAAGTAGATAGAAGCGCAAGGGTAAAAGAGAACAATAAAATGCAAGCACACGTTACTACCTACATGTCACATATAGCTCATCACAACCACACAACAGAAACGAGGGAAACATCCATGATCACAACATGTAACACACACACGCCATATCCAACACAGACGAGTGTGTGTAGTCCTCAGTGAACCATTTTTACAAGTCTTTTTATTTCATTATAGTGTACAGTAATCGATGCCATTTTATTTATATTGTAATATCACAGTACCACAGTACACTCACTTTGATTTGAGTGGGTTCCAGTTTTGTATTGCTGTGTTTCATTACAAAGTTATTTCTGTGTTTGTTTTCAGGGCAGCGACAAAGGCGACGTGGACAAGAATAAGTGCTGCACGCTGTGCAACATGTCCTTCACCTCTGCCGTGGTGGCACAGTCACACTACCAGGGAAAGATCCACGCCAAGAGGCTAAAACTGCTGCTGGGGGAGCAGCCGGTCATCACAGCCATAGGTAAGGCCCCTGTCACTGATGCATTGTGGGTATGAATGATAGAGGAGGGGCTACAGGGGATTTATTTGACAGTCGTGCAGGAATTAGTCGTAAAACATAGAAACAACTCAGCATTTTCGGGCCCCTGGTCTGGAGGTGAATTATTTTCTGAATGTGTTTATGGTCTGAAATTAGGTCTGTGGTTAAAACAGGCTGAAGAGATTTTAACAGTTTGTCCTATGACATAAAATAAAAATTACACCACTGGTGAATTCAAAAACGGAGGTTGCTAACAAGTGTCTAAATGACACGACTAAACGTTATCATGCCCAACATTAGCCGCCTTTAGCTTAGCGCTGGTGAAGTGAAGTCATGTGACCGTGCTGTAGTTCATTTATAGCCCAACATTAGCCTCCTTTAGCTTAGCGGTGTTGAAGTGAAGTCATGTGACCGTGCTGTAGTTCCTGTATAGCCCAACATTAGCCTCCTTTAGCTTAGCGGTGGTGACGTGAAGTCATGTGACCGTGCTGTAGTTCCTTTATAGCCCAACATTAGCCACCTTTAGCTTAGCGGTGGTGACGTGAAGTCATGTGACCGTGCTGTAGTTCCTTTATAGCCCAACATTAGCCTCCTTTAGCTTAGCCCTGGTGAAGTGAAGTCATGTGACCGTGCTGTAGTTCTTTTATAGCCCAACATTAGCCTCCTTTCGCTTAGCGCTGGTGAAGTGAAGTCATGTGACCGTGCTCTAGTTCCTGTATAGCCCAACATTAGCCTCCTTTAGCATAGCGGTGGTGAAATGAAGTCATGTGACCGTGCTGTAGTTCCTGTATAGCCCAACATTAGCCTCCTTTAGCTTAGCCCTGGTGAAGTGAAGTCATGTGACCGTGCTGTAGTTCCTTTATAGCCCAACATTAGCCTCCTTTCGCTTAGCGCTGGTGAAGTGAAGTCATGTGACCGTGCTCTAGTTCCTGTATAGCCCAACATTAGCCTCCTTTAGCTTAGCGGTGGTGAAGTGAAGTCATGTGACCGTGCTGTAGTTCCTGTATATCCAACATTAGCCTCCTTTAGCTTATCGCTGGTGAAGTGAAGTCATTTGAATGTGCTGTAGTTCTTGTATAGCCCAACATTAGCCTCCTTTAGCTGAGCGGTGGTGAAGTGAAGTCATGTGACCGTGCTGTAGTTCCTGTATAGCCCAACATTAGCCTCCTTTAGCTTAGCGGTGGTGAAGTGAAGTCATGTGACCGTGCTGTAGTTCCTTTATAGCCCAACATTAGCCACCTTTAGCTTAGCGCTGGTGAAGTGAAGTCATGTGACCGTGCTGTAGTTCCTGTATAGCCCAACATTAGCCTCCTTTAGCTTAGCGGTGGTGAAGTGAAGTCATGTGACCGTGCTGTAGTTCCTGTATAGCCCAACATTAGCCTCCTTTAGCTTATCGCTGGTGAAGTGAAGTCATTTGACCGTGCTGTAGTTCCTGTATAGCCCAACATTAGCCTCCTTTAGCTTAGCGGTGGTGAAGTGAAGTCATGTGACCATGCTGTAGTTCCTGTATAGCCCAACATTAGCCTCCTTTAGCTTAGCGGTGGTGAAGTGAAGTCATGTGACCGTGCTGTAGTTCCTTTATAGCCCAACATTAGCCACCTTTAGCTTAGCGGTGGTGAAGTGAAGTCATGTGACCGTACTGTAGTTCCTGTATAGCCCAACATTAGCCTCCTTTAGCTTAGCGGTGGTGACGTGAAGTCATGTGACCGTGTTGTAGTTCCTTTATAGCCCAACATTAGCCACCTTTAGCTTAGCGGTGGTGAAGTGAAGTCATGTGACCGTGCTGTAGTTCCTGTATAGCCCAACATTAGCCACCTTTAGCTAAGCGGTGGTGACGTGAAGTCATGTGACCGTGCTGTAGTTCCTTTATAGCCCAACATTAGCCTCCTTTAGCTTAGCGGTGGTGAAGTGAAGTCATGTGACCGTGCAGTAGTTCCTGTATAGCCCAACATTAGCCTCCTTTAGCTTAGCGGTGGTGACGTGAAGTCATGTGACCGTGCTGTAGTTCCTTTATAGCCCAACATTAGCCACCTTTAGCTTAGCGGTGGTGACGTGAAGTCATGTGACCGTGCTGTAGTTCCTTTAGCCCAACATTAGCCACCTTTAGCTTAGCGGTGGTGACGTGAAGTCATGTGACCGTGCTGTAGTTCCATTATAGCCCAACATTAGCCGCCTTTAGCTTAGCGGTGGTGAAGTGAAGTCATGTGACCGTGCTGTAGTTCCATTATAGCCCAACATTAGCCGCCTTTAGCTTAGCGGTGGTGAAGTGAAGTCATGTGATCGTGCTGTAGTTCCATTATAGCCCAACATTAGCCTCCTTTAGCTTAGCGGTGTTGAAGTGAAGTCATGTGATCGTGCTGTAGTTCCTTTATAGCCCAACATTAGCCACCTTTAGCTAAGCGGTGGTGACGTGAAGTCATGTGACCGTGCTGTAGTTCCTTTATAGCCCAACATTAGCCACCTTTAGCTTAGCGGTGGTGTCGTGAAGTCATGTGACCGTGCTGTAGTTCCTTTAGCCACCTTTAGCTTAGCGGTGGTGAAGTGAAGTCATGTGACCGTGCTGTAGTTCCATTATAGCCCAACATTAGCCGCCTTTAGCTTAGCGGTGGTGAAGTAAAGTCATGTGACCGTAATGTAGTTCCTTTATAGCCCAACATTAGCCACTTTAGCTTAGCGGTGGTGAAGTGAAGTCATGTGACCGTGCTGTAGTTCCTGTACAGCCCAACATTAGCCTCCTTTAGCTTAGCGGTGGTGACGTGAAGTCATGTGACCGTGCTGTAGTTCATTTATAGCCCAACATTAGCCACCTTTAGCTTAGCGGTGGTGAAGTGAAGTCATATGACGGTGCTGTAGTTCCTGTATAGCCCAACATTAGCCACCTTTAGCTAAGCGGTGGTGACGTGAAGTCATGTGACCGTGCTGTAGTTCCTTTATAGCCCAACATTAGCCACCTTTAGCTTAGCGGTGGTGACGTGAAGTCATGTGACCGTGCTGTAGTTCCTTTAGCCCAACATTAGCCACCTTTAGCTTAGCGGTGGTGATGTGAAGTCATGTGACCGTGCTGTAGTTCCATTATATCCCAACATTTGCCGCCTTTAGCTTAGCGGTGGTGAAGTGAAGTCATGTGACTGTGCTGTAATTCCATTATAGCCCAACATTAGCCGCCTTTAGCTTAGCGGTGTTGAAGTGAAGTCATTTGACCGTGCTGTAGTTCCTTTATAGCCCAACATTAGCCACCTTTAGCTAAGCGGTGGTGACGTGAAGTCATGTGACCGTGCTGTAGTTCCTTTTTAGCCCAACATTAGCCACCTTTAGCTTAGCGGTGGTGACGTGAAGTCATGTGACCGTGCTGTAGTTCCTTTATAGCCCAACATTAGCCACCTTTAACTTAGCGGTGTTGAAGTGAAGTCATGTGATCGTGCTGTAGTTCCTTTATAGCCCAACATTAGCCACCTTTAGCTAAGCGGTGGTGACGTGAAGTCATGTGACCGTGCTGTAGTTCCTTTATAGCCCAACATTAGCCACCTTTAGCTTAGCGGTGGTGTCGTGAAGTCATGTGACCGTGCTGTAGTTCCTTTAGCCACCTTTAGCTTAGCGGTGGTGACGTGAAGTCATGTGACCATGCTGTAGTTCCATTATAGCCCAACATTAGCCTCCTTTAGCTTAGCGGTGGTGACGTGAAGTCATATGACCGTGCTGTAGTTCCATTATAGCCCAACATTAGCCGCCTTTAGCTTAGCGGTGGTGAAGTAAAGTCATGTGACCGTAATGTAGTTCCTGTATAGCCCAACATTAGCCTCCTTTAGCTTAGCGGTGGTGACGTGAAGTCATGTGACCGTGCTGTAGTTCCTTTATAGCCCAACATTAGCCACCTTTAGCTTAGCGGTGGTGAAGTGAAGTCATGTGACCGTGCTGTAGTTCCTGTATAGCCCAACATTAGCCACCTTTAGCTAAGCGGTGGTGACGTGAAGTCATGTGACCGTGCTGTAGTTCCTTTATAGCCCAACATTAGCCACCTTTAGCTTAGCGGTGGTGACGTGAAGTCATGTGACCGTGCTGTAGTTCCTTTAGCCCAACATTAGCCACCTTTAGCTTAGCGGTGGTGATGTGAAGTCATGTGACCGTGCTGTAGTTCCATTATATCCCAACATTAGCCGCCTTTAGCTTAGCGGTGGTGAAGTGAAGTCATGTGACCGTGCTGTAATTCCATTATAGCCCAACATTAGCCGCCTTTAGCTTAGCGGTGTTGAAGTGAAGTCATTTGACCGTGCTGTAGTTCCTTTATAGCCCAACATTAGCCACCTTTAGCTAAGCGGTGGTTACGTGAAGTCATGTGACCGTGCTGTAGTTCCTTTATAGCCCAACATTAGCCACCTTTAGCTTAGCGGTGGTGACGTGAAGTCATGTGACCGTGCTGTAGTTCCTTTAGCCCAACATTAGCCACCTTTAGCTTAGCGGTGGTGACGTGAAATCATGTGACCGTGCTATAGTTCCTTTATAGCCCAACATTAGCCTCCTTTAGCTTATCGCTGGTGAAGTGAAGTCATGTGACCGTGCTGTAGTTCCTTTATAGCCCAACATTAGCCACCTTTAGCTTATCGCTGGTGAAGTGAAGTCATGTGACCGTGCTGTAGTTCCTTTATAGCCCAACATTAGCTTTTTTCTTCAGAAATCATGAAGTGGTGTTAACATGAGATTATCCTGCTGAATTAAACGTGTAGGAATCATAAATGTTTGTTTGACAGATTATTTTCTGCAATAATCCAAAATCACATGGAGAAATCCCATTGGTCTAGGGAGATGCTGCCTTCAGGGACTAAAACCATATCATCACTACACAATTATATTCAGAATATAAATCACTAAGCAATGAGCTACAGGATGTTTGGAGGTGTTGTTATGTGCGTGTGAAGTGGAGTAGAACCTCACTGCTGATTTTAAATAATGATGTTGAGTGTGTGCTCTCCACATATCTCTGAGCTGCAGTGCTAACAAACGTTATTGACAGTATATGAGTGTATATATTAGTGATGCAGTGCTCTGAAACATTGGATACAGTCAGAGGTGATGCACGCGTCAGGATATGGTTCAGAAGCCCAAAGGCCAGATCCAGGAGTCACTGTTATTGTGTCTGTTACTGAACTACTCAGCGAGATTACGTCAAAGGAATGATTTCCATTTTGGGAATGATTGACATACCAGGAGTGACATAAGATAAGAAGATTGACACCACTATCATGTGTTAATGGGACATTTTAAATTATCCTCCAGCCAGTTAGCTTAGCTTAGCATAAAGACTGGAAACTGTGGTAAAGAGCAAGCTTGTCTCTTTCAAAAGGTGCTGTTTCTCCCTGTCTATTTGAACATTGAATTCGGTCCCTATTTTGTATGTTTATGTGTGATTTGTACACAGCCTAAGTGCCATGGGGAAGACAGTATTCCTCCCTGTACTCCAATCTTGAAATATATCCAACTCATCAACTACAAAGACTTGGCTTGTTAACACCAATATAAATGTTTATGGCAAGGCACCAGTGTAATCTATGGCAATGTGTGTTCATTGAAATAAATCACCAGACCTCTTTTGGTGCAGCCAAGTCTGTTTAAAGAGTGAAAGGAAAAACAAAGAGTGCATACTAGGGATGCACGATATTGGTTTTTTGAAACCGATACCGATAACTTCCTGCTTCTCAAGACCGATACCGATACCGATAACCGATAATAATATAATATATATATATATTAAATGTACTTGTAGTTTTTGCACACCTGGTGGTAAAAAAAAGACTAGTAGTGAGCAAATGACATGAGCATTACTACTATGAACAAAACAAAGCCAAGAACAGTTTTGACTCTCGTCAAGCGCCATCATTTCTATGATGAAGTTAGAGATCGTTTTAGCCCTGGGGTCGTCTCTGGCAAAATAATTATTATAATTATCGGGCCGATAATTATCGTGCACCACTAGTGCATACGACGCTGGGATTCTGTAGAAAATGCGATGCTTGGTGCCCATGGTCTGACATTCACACATCACTTGCATTGAGATGACCATTTGGGACGGTCAGCTGCCAACCCAGCGTCAGGCTCAGATCCATTTCCACTCCTCTTCCTCCTCCATTAGTTTAAACTCACCTTGAGGTGTCAGCGATCTTCTTTCTCCTCCACACATAAACACAGCACACATCCATAAATGTGTGCTTACACATTTCAATGGGAGTCTATAACAATATTGGCATGACTTTAATATATTCAGCAATGTAGTGAATAAGATGTATTCTCAAGACTCCCCCCAAAGTTAAGAGGACCTACTCTGATCATGTTCATGTGTGTATCTGTATGTAGTGTCTCTACTTTAAAGAGTCCTCTCCTGCTGATGTTCAGGTGTGTATCTGTATGTAGTGTCTCTACTTTAAAGAGTCCTCTCCTGCTGATGTTCAGGTGTGTATCTGTATGTAGTGTCTCTACTTTAAAGAGTCCTCTCCTGCTGATGTTCAGGTGTATATCAGTATGTAGTGTCTCTACTTTAAAGAGTCCTCTCCTGCTGATGTTCAGGTGTATATCAGTATGTAGTGTCTCTACTTTAAAGAGTCCTCTCCTGCTGATGTTCAGGTGTATATCAGTATGTAGTGTCTCTACTTTAAAGAGTCCCTCTACTAAAAAACATGCACTAAAACCTAAAGAACTACAGGAGAGGGAAAACCCCCCAAAATAAGTAAAGGGCCTTTTAAAGGGGGAAAGGCTGTTGTTGGTGAGGAAATACCGATGTGGGTTGCATTAAAAATAGTTTATTAATTGTTATTGTTATTATTAATGGCAGAAATATCACTGCTCTATCAGTCAACAGAAAAACTCCAACAAATTAGAAGTAAAGTATTTCCGAGCACAAACACAGTGAGGGTGCGCCAACACACCACAGCAAACAAACACCAATCACTGTGGACTCAGCTGTCCCCGAACAATCAGATCATATAATGTTTACCATGTTCATCGTTCACCGTTTCCCCTCCGCTCATTATTCTCACAAACTGCCAATTTGTGAGTCGATCCAGGTGAGCAGCTGTCGGAGGATTACAACAGCAGCAGACTTCAATCACAGCGAGATTAACAGCAGTTTGTGATTAAATCTGAACCACACACACACACACACACACACACACACACACACCACACACACACACACACACACACACACACACACACACACACACACACACACACACACACACACAGAGAGACACACACACACACACACACACACACACACACACACACACACACAGCACACACACCACACAACACACACACACACACAGAGAGACAGAGAGAGACACACACACACACACACACACACACACACACACACACACACACACCACACACACACACACAGAGACATATAGAGAGACACACACACAGACACACACACACACACACACACACACACCACACCCACACAGAGAGACATATAGAGAGACACCCACACACACCCACCACACAACACACACACACACACACACACACACACACACACACACACACACACACACACCACACACACAACACACACCACACACACACACACACACACACACACACAGAGGACAGATTAGAGCGAGACACACACACCACAACGTTTTAACGTTGGAATTGGTAGCCTTTGTAGACATTTACATGCACTAAACCTACAGGAAAGTATAATAGGGTCCATTCTGTCTGAAACCAGAGCCCAGTCTGCTCTGATTGGTTAGCTGGCCGGCTCTGTTGTGATTGGTCAATCGCTTAGAGATGTCCCGCCCCTTAGCCTATCACGTACAAAGTGCTGGAGCGCTAGCCAATAGTAGCGCGAGTGTTACATAGTGATGTCACTATGTTCCGGAAGTAAACAAAGGAGTCCAATGGTGGCGTTTCAGGCAGGGAAGGTGTTGATGGAGGGCTCTCAGGGCTTCTTAACATTTAACCACCTATGAATGTGTCACACCCACTTAACGGGAAGAAACTCAGCTAACTGACGATATGAACCATTTTTATTGAAACAAAACACAAGTCTCACAAGAAGCGTCTAAATGAGCCCTGATGAAAAAAATGCTACAGTAACACACTTAGAACAGAACTCACGGTAGACATGCACTAAAACATACAGAACAAACTACAGGAGAGGGAAAAAGCACACAAAGGGTCTTTTAAGCATATAGTAGGACAGGATGTGCCTGCAGTTAATTCAGGCAAACATTTTCTGTTACAGCTGAGATATAATTAACGTCTTTAAGAGCTTCAATTGTTCAGCTTTTTATTCTGTGCTCCATTTACAATCGTCATGACGTAAAATGCTGCAGCTGCTTCTTCCTGTGCTGCGTTTAATACCCATCATCCACCTGTGTGCTCTCTTCTCTCTTATGTATATGCATCGATCCCTCTCTCTCTTGTTGTGTCTGGCTGAAATATTAAACGTCTCAGAGAGTGATCGACACAGCCTGACGCCGGCTGAGGTCTGTATTCACTGTGAAAATAATACCCTTGGATAAACGAGAGGGATTGTGTGTTTAAAAGCAGAATGATGGGCTCTTTGTTTTGCACAGGGTAGGAGATTTAGCTGTATGGACGTGTATGTATTTTGTTTTCTGGGGAAAGGTTGCTCTATTTTATTGAGTTTTAGGTTATTATTTTCAGCTTTGAAACTCTAAATAGAATCAAACTTCTATACCCTCCCCAAAAAAGTTCATAAAACGTCACCTGTATTGAATAAAATGGTATGAAAACGCAGAGGTAATATGAACATAATACATTACCAACACCATACAAAGGCTTTATTGCTACAGCATAGTTGTTTAGCGATGAAAGTCCAAAGTCCCAGGTTCCTTTACTAATGTATCGTACTATAAACGCAAGATGTTAAAAGAAATACAGAATTAAAATAGTGCAAGAGACTTAATGGTGCGGGAATAAGGACAAATATACACATAAAATAGCAAAGATATAAAACACAGTGCACATTTAAACACTGCACAGTAGAATAAATACTGTATTCTCTAATAATATATAACATTCAAAGGACGCACAAAGAAAATACAGTCGTAATATTTGGATCAAAGCTGCTTATTTCAAGTTTTCTAACCACTTTAAATTGGACACTTCTATCACTAAAAGGACACAATAGCAGAATTATTCAGCGCTTCTTCTGGGTCCTTTTTTGAAAAGGAAAAGTCTGAAACATTTGAAACATCTTGGGACACTAAACCTTTTCATTAATATTCATAGTTTGATGAAATACAAATATCAGATTCCCCTCAAGCAGAGACACTTTTCAATCTGCTCTGTCCCAGATGGAAAAGATGGATAATGTCAATAAAAGGTTTTTTGTTTCTTGTTCAAACAACCCAGGTGAAGTAGAGGAAGTGCGAGCTGTTGTTTTATCCTCACAAACACTCTGTTAAAAGCCCCAGGTGTGTCACAAATACAAAATGTCAGGCAGATAACCCAGGGCAACGGCAGGCTGGGGATATTGATTTCTACATCAATAACGTCAGCAAGTGGGTCTCTCTGGACCCACTTTTTCTTCCTGCTGTCAGCCGGCATTCATCCATTCAAGCTTGCAAAGCATTTTACACCCCGAACACCAAACATCCATGCAGGTGCTACTGTTACAAAAAGAGCTGATTAACACTGATGAGAATTCACAGCATCTCTGTTTCCATAAACTCTGTCTTGGAACAGACGGTGAACGTCCTTCCTTTGGGGCCATAATTCAAACCCATGTCAAAGATTTCTAAAACGCACCGTTCATCAGTCTGAATCATTGCACTGAAAAACCCTTCGTAAGCTCTTGATGAATTTCCAATTAACTTTCTGAACATGCAAGAATTGTATTCAGGACCGTTTTGAATAGAAAATATTCTGCTGATGTTCAGGTGCAGATCAGTATGTAGTGGCTCTACTTTAAAGAGTCCTCTCCTGCTGATGTTCAGGTGTATATCAGTATGTAGTGTCTCTACTTTAAAGAGTCCTCTCCTGCTGATGTTCAGGTGTATATCAGTATGTAGTGTCTCTACTTTAAAGAGTCCTCTCCTGCTGATGTTCAGGTGTATATCAGTATGTAGTGTCTCTACTTTAAAGAGTCCTCTCCAGCTGATGTTCAGGTGTATATCAGTATGTAGTGTCTCTACTTTAAAGAGTCCTCTCCTGCTGATGTTTCAGGTGTATATCAGTATGTAGCATCTCTACTTTAAAGAGTCCTCTCCTGCTGATGTTCAGGTGCAGATCAGTATGTAGTGTCTCTACTTTAAAGAGTCCTCTCCTGCTGATGTTCAGGTGTATATCAGTATGTAGTGTATCTACTTTAAAGAGTTCTCTCCTGCTGATGTTCAGGTGTATATCAGTATGTAGTGTCTCCACTTTAAAGAGTCCTCTCCTGCTGATGTTCAGGTGTATATCAGTATGTAGTGTCTCCACTTTAAAGAGTCCTCTCCTGCTGATGTTCAGGTGTATATCAGTATGTAGTGTTTCTACTTTAAAGAGTCCTCTCCTGCTGATGTTCAGGTGTATATCAGTATGTAGTGTCTCTACTTTAAAGAGTCCTCTCCTGCTGATGTTCAGGTGTATATCAGTATGTAGTGTCTCTACTTTAAAGAGTCCTCTCCTGCTGATGTTCAGGGGTATATCAGTATGTAGTGTCTCTACTTTAAAGAGTCCTCTCCTGCTGATGTTCAGGTGTATATCAGTATGTAGTGTCTCTACTTTAAAGAGTCCTCTCCTGCTGATGTTCAGGTGTATATCAGTATGTAGTGTCTCTACTTTAAAGAGTCCTCTCCTGCTGATGTTCAGGTGTATATCAGTATGTAGTGTCCTCTACTTTAAAGAGTCCTCTCTCTGCTGATGTTCAGGTGTATATCAGTATGTAGTGTCTCTACTTTAAAGAGTCCTCTCCTGCTGATGTTCAGGTGTATATCAGTATGCAGTGTCTCTACTTTAAAGAGTCCTCTCCTGCTGATGTTCAGGTGCATATCAGTATGTAGTGTCTCTACTTTAAAGAGTCCTCTCCTGCTCTTTACACATCCGTGTTTCATAACGACAGTCAAAACCCATAATAAAAATCTCCAAAACGCGCCGTCATTAATCTGAAATAACAGCGTCTTAAAATGTTGTTGTATCCCAGATGAACTTTCTGAACCAGCAAGAGTTTGAAATGGATGATACATGTTTGTCTCTGTATCTTCGGCTACACTCAAATAACCCTAACATGCCTTTTACATCTGGCACAGTTATGCTAATGTGAATGTTTACTCTGACCTATATAGCACATGCTCATCTGCATACGCTCCAAGATGGATATCATCTCCTAGTGTTGTATTTTGTTGCAGTTCCTATTTCTATTTTAGATCACTAGGAGGCTGAATGACTGATAATTCCCCATTATTATTTTTATATAATCACAGCCACATGTATTGTGTCTCTACTTAAAGAGTTCTCTCCTGCTGATGATCAGGTGTATATCAGTATGTAGTGTCTCTACTTAAAGAGTCCTCTCCTGCTGATGTTCAGGTGTATATCAGTATGTAGTGTCTCTACTTTAAAGAGTCCTTTCCTGCTGATGTTCAGGTGTATATCAGTATGTCGTGTCTCTACTTTAAAGAGTCATCTCCTGCTGATGTTCAGGTGTATATCAGTATGTCGTGTCTCCACTTTAAAGAGTCCTCTCCTGCTTATGTTAGGTGTATATCAGTATGTAGTGTCTCTACTTTAAAGAGTCCTCTCCTGCTGATGTTCAGGTGTATATCAGTATGTAGTGTCTCTACTTTAAAGAGTCCTCTCCTGCTGATGTTCAGGTGTATATCAGTATGTAGTGTCTCTACTTTAAAGAGTCCTCTCCTGCTGATGTTCAGGTGTATATCAGTATGTAGTGTCTCTACTTTAAAGAGTCCTCTCCTGCTGATGTTCAGGTGTATATCAGTATGTAGTGTCTCTACTTTAAAGAGTCCTCTCCTGCTGATGTTCAGGTGTATATCAGTATGTAGTGTCTCTACTTTAAAGAGGTCCTCTCCTGTGATGTTCAGGTGTATATCAGTATGTAGTGTCTCTACTTTAAAGAGTCCTCTCCTGCTGATGTTCAGGTGTATATCAGTATATCGTGTCTCTACTTTAAAGAGTCCTCTCCTGCTGATGTTCAGGTGTATATCAGTATGTCATGTCTCTACTTTAAAGAGTCATCTCATGCTGATGTTCAGGTGTATATCAGTATGTCGTGTCTCTACTTTAAAGAGTCCTCTCCTGCTTATGTTCAGGTGTATATCAGTATGTAGTGTCTCTACTTTAAAGAGTCCTCTCCTGCTGATGTTCAGGTGTATATCAGTATGTAGTGTCTCTACTTTAAAGAGTCCTCTCCTGCTGATTTGTTCAGGTGTATATCAGTATGTAGTGTCTCTACTTTAACGAGTCCTCTCCTGCTGATGTTCAGGGTGTATATCAGTATGTAGTGTCTCTACTTTAAAGAGTCCTCTCCTGCTGATGTTCAGGTGTATATCAGTATGTAGTGTCTCTACTTTAAAAGAGTTCTTCTCTGCTGATGTTCAGGGTGTGTATATCAGTATGTAGTGTCTCTACTTTAAAGAGTCCTCTCCTGCTGATGTTCAGATGTATATCAGTATGTAGTGTCTCTACTTTAAAGAGTCCTCTACTGCTGATGTTCAGGCTGTATAGTCAGTATGTAGTGTCTCTACTTTAAAGAGTCCTCTCCTGCTGATGTTTCAGGGTGTATATCAGTATGTAGTGTCTCTACTTTTAAAGAGTTCTCTCCTGCTGATGTTCAGGTGTATATCAGTATGTAGTGTCTCTACTTTAAAGAGTCCTCTCCTGCTGATGTTCAGTTTATATCAGTATGTAGTGTCTCTACTTTAAAGAGTCCTCTCCTGCTGATGTTCAGTGTATATCAGTATGTAGTTGTCTCTACTTTAAAGAGTCCTCTCCTGCTGATGTTCAGGGTGTATATCAGTATGTAGTGTCTCTACTTTTAAAGAGTTCCTCTCCTGCTGATGTTCAGGTGTTATATCAGTATGTAGTGTCTCTACTTTAAAGAGTCCTCTCCTGCTGATGTTCAGGTGTATATCAGTATGTAGTGTCTCTACCTTTAAAGAGTCCTCTCCTGCTGATGTTCAGGTTGTATATCAGTATGTAGTTGTCTCTACTTTAAAGAGTCCTCTCCTGATGATGTTTCAGGTGTATATCAGTATGTAGTGTCTCTACTTTAAAGAGTCCTCTCCTGCTGATGTTCAGGTGTATATCAGTATTGTAGTGTCTCTACTTTAAAGAGTCCTCTCCTGCTGATGTTCAGGTGTATATCAGTATGTAGTGTCTCTACTTTGAAGAGTCCTCTCCTGCTGATGTTCAGGTGTATATCAGTATGGTAGTGTCTCTACTTTAAAGAGTCCTCTCCTGATGATGTTCAGGTGTATCAGTATGTAGTGTCTTACTTTAAAGAGTCCTCTCCTGATGATGTTCAGGTGTATATCAGTATGTAGTGTCTCTATTTTAAAGAGTCCTCTCCTGCTGATGTTCAGGTGTATATCAGTATGTAGTGTCTCTACTTTAAAGAGTCCTCTCCTGCTGATGTTCAGGTGTATATCAGTATGTAGTGTCTCTACTTTAAAGAGTCCTCTCCTGCTTGACAGGTGTATATCAGTATGTAGTGTCTCTACTTTAAAGAGTCCTCTCCTGCTGATGTTCAGGGTATATCAGTATGTAGTGTCTCTACTTTAAAGAGTCCTCTCCTGCTGATGTTCAGGTGTATATCAGTATGTAGTGTCTCTACTTTAAAGAGTCCTCTCCTGCTGATGTTCAGGTGTATATCAGCATGTAGTGTCTCTACTTTAAAGAGTCCTCTCCTGCTGATGTTCAGGTGTATATCAGTATGTAGTGTCTCTACTTTAAAGAGTCCTCTCCTGCTGATGTTCAGGTGTATATCAGTATGTAGTGTCTCTACTTTCCATTTCCAGCAGGTTTCTTGTTTAACCAACCTTCCAGACCTTTGAGGACAAACCGTGTGCAGTTCAGTTTGACCTTGTCTCAGATAGGATGACCTCTCAGGGATGGAGGTGTTTTGTTTCGTTGCTCTCCACGGCCTGCACAGCTTCCTCTGAGACTAACAGAAACATAAGAAAATGTTTCCTGTGCAGGCAGAGAAGAGGGGGGGGGGGGCTCGGGGCAGAAAGCAGGAAGAGACTCAGAGCACTTTGATCTCCTCTCCTCTCACGGGCTGTTCTCACTAAATGGGTCTACTTTGTGCCGCTGCTCCGTCTGCATACAAATGGCATATAAGGAGAGATGTGGCTTTTTAAAGTCACTGCTCTGAACTGGAGCAGGTGAAAAGACGTGGCTGAGAAAGCAAATGTTGCATCAGTGCGACAAATGGAAACCATGATGGGTATTTCTCTCCGCCTATTTGATCAATTCAAGTTGTCTCGTCTCGTTTAACGCCATTTGAAATTCCTCTTTATAGCAAACACTCACTTCAAGCTATTTTCCATGCATCTTTTCTTGGGACAGGATCATGCTTCAGAAATGGGACACAAATATCCCGTTTTCCACTGAGATCCGTTTCTCTGCTGGTGCTAGTTCTGTTCACAGTTTGTACATCTTGGTAACCAGTTTGGTTTTCCACGGCCCGGTGCTCAAGTGGAGCCACGTTATGACGTCACTGTTTACGCCACTGGTGTTTCTCAGCAACGCCAGCTTGTTTATCCATCACAATAACAACAATGGCAGACTGCTTTCGAGTTGTTTTTCTGTTGCTCTTATTCTTACGAAGATTGAATTAAAGAACGACTCCTCCAGCTTTATACTGTCCACCAGACTGACCTGTGGAATAGTCTGTTGGCCGTCTGTAGGCCGTTGTTGTGAGTGTGGACGGTCGGAGCATATATAACGTTAGCTTAGCCGATCTCCATTCAGAAAACACGCATTTTTAAAAGGTTTTCGTCTGTCTGCAGACTTGTCAAAGCATTAATTCATGGTTTTTACTAACCGGTATCAGTATGTTGTTACTTCGGCATCATTTAGAAACGTGTATTACAATTAAATCACGGTCAAATATGTTCATCTTGTTGTAGTTGTAGCGATTCTCTCTCTAGTTTAGCATACTCAGCCCGACTCAGCCTGGTTGTTCCTGGCCCTAGAACCACCATTTAGTTGGGCCAGAAAAACTGTGAATTAGGACCCGCTAGCCGGTACTAGGCCAAGTGGAAACGCAACCAAAAACGGGCCCCGCACGGCTCGGCACGCTTAAAGCGAGCTACCCGCTGCAGTGGAAACGCGCCATTAGAGGGCCCTGTGTGTGTGAAGTGATGTGAACAGGACGTGAGAAATGTCTCTGCTGGGGGGAGGAGCCACGATCTGGATCACGATCACTTTACAACCCAAGTGCTGTGAAGGCCGGACAGTTTCCCTGCTTGGTATCATAGTTATTGGTTTAATTTATTTCATAGGTCTTAAAGGGTTTTATCCATTAACTATTTATTTAAAAGTTTTGAATAGCAACATTGTGATTACGTTGGTCTTTTAATATTTTAATCGTTTAACCTTCATTAGAATTATTAGAATTTGTATTAAATATTATCTTTTATTTTATAGAGTTTTATTTTGTTGCATTGAGTCACTTAGTCTTGTGTCTTAACTTTCCGAGAGGAATCATTATTTATTTGATTGTATTTTATTTAACCTGTTAAAATTATGTATTGTGTTGCTCTGCTGCATTTATCTGTAAAGGTTTTAACATCTGATCTGAGGGGACTTTCTTGTTGTTAATATTAACTTTTGATGTGTTGCCATTTTGTAAAGCACTTTGAGCTGCACGTGCTGTATGGATACAGCTTTATTATTATTATTATAAAGCGGTGCAGGAATGAGTCCTTAAACCCGGAATTTAGTCAGCGTTGTACAACTTCCTGTTCCCTTGCCTCGAAGTTAACAAAACCTTTAAGTATCATATACGTGTTTTTCACACAGAGATTATTTTCTGCAATAATCCCATCTATGGAGGGAACCAGGGAGATGCTGCCTTCATGGTCCACTACAGAAATAAGTCGTCCCTGCACCACTCTAAAGATGCATTTGTGAGTTTTGCACACAGAGTGCTCAGCGCCAAGAACACGATGATAGAAAAAAGAAACTCTACTTCCCTGAAGTCCTCCAATCTTTCCTGACATGATGTCGGAGAAGAGCAGCATGATTCATCTGAGCCTGATTTATCATCATCATCAAGTCAAGGACACGATACACATGCCACATTTCATGAAGGCAGCCTCGTAGCTGGTTAGTCAGAGGACACACACACACACACACACACACACACACACACACACACACACACACACACACACACACACACACACACACACACCACACACACACACACACACACACACACACACGCGCGCGCTGCAGGGGTTTATTGGCTTTCTGCTGCCTGACCAGATGTGTGGGTGATGGGCTCTTCCTGTGAGTTCAGACTGTGAAAAAGAGGGCAGACTAAAATGATGCAGCATCTCTATAGTTCTGTAATGTAAGTTTTAGTTGAGGGACATGATGCCGCTAATTTGGGATTCAATCTAAGACCCGTTTGTATGCAATGGCTCTTTATGAAATGCATACAAAAATGCACTTTTCCAAGTCTTTACAATCATTGACAAAAGAAATCAATATCGTCTTTTAGCCTCATGTACTGTAGTTTACAATGAAAGCATAAATCAATGCATGACAGATTTTGTGGAAGGACTTACTGACCTTTAAACATGCTATTAAATAAAGTCCATTATGACATTTCAATGTATTTTACTACAATTATATGTCTGCTTTTAGAAAAGAGAAGATTCAAAACACACATTTAGGATTCTATTCTACTACATTTGTCTGCAATTTAGGTTCTAGATTCACAAAAAGTCACATAACATTTCAAACAACTTGTAACATAAACAAATGGGGAAGTTTCACTGTACTCGCAAAGATGATCTCTTACTTGAATCTTCCTGTGACTCTGGACATCACAGCACTTTGACCTCGCCTTATCTTACTCAAATCAGTCACTATAGTTTGTAAAGACCAAGAAAGTTGGCACCCGATGTAATGGTAATCGTGAGACTCGCCTCTCATATCAACCTGGGCAGTAGAGGAAAAGTCAAGCGATCGTCCTCTGGGAACCATGAATGTCTGGAACCCACGTTACTGCGTCTTAATCCTTTACATGAATCCTTTCGATTAAGTGTTTTTGTACGTATGTGATGTCTTGTTTGACGCTGCAGGGCGTTCTCTCAAGATTCAAGGCTTTATCATCATGTGCTCAGCAGCTACAGTGTAGACATGGCAATGGAACTGAAGTCCTCCTCCAGCGGAGCAACATGAATATATATAGGGCATAAAACAAAGTAAACAG
>NW_022990834.1:151169-263669 GCF_902827175.1 Gymnodraco acuticeps
AACTGTAACGTTTTTTTAGCCATTTTCTCTGTCTCTCTCTCTCTCTCCTCACAGACGTAAACTGATGGGATACACGTGGTTTATGTTTTGTTTACTTGGTGGGTAGGCCCTTAGTGATTTCTCGATGTCCATTGGTCATTTCAGACCATGATGGCTGCCGGCCGAGATTTCCTTGACGGACACACAAATTAACAGGTTCGTTTTCCACTGACCTTATTTCGAACTATTTTCCTAAATCCTATGGAGAAATCCCATTGCTTTCTGTCGAGGGAAACATGAGGGAAACCGAGCGCAGCTTACTTCCGGATCTTAGGACGCGTCACTGCAACACTAAGTTGATGCGATTTGATTGGATTGTGAGGCAAGGGAAGCCAGCCGCCTCTGGCTTCCCTTGGCATGGCCCTGACCAATCACAGGTTGGCAGGGGCATCACGTGAGCCTCATCTGATTGGTCAATCCCTCAAAAAAAATTCACCAAGGGAAGCCAGATTCGGCTGGCCTCCTCTCGCAACAGTGAGTGCAATCTACTGTTTCACCATAACATCTAGAGGGGCGCTGTTTCACTCTTTGTAAAATGCTCAATGAGAATGGGGGAGAGACGGCCGGCAGCAACACACAGCAAAGGAGAATTATCTAAACAAAACAAAGTGTTTTTATTTATTTATTTAAATTATAACTACAATCCGAAAAAACAGGGGAAGCCTGGCTTCCCTTGGCCTCCGGGAGAAAACGCCACTGACTATTTCCAAGATTAATGTCCAACATGTACAAGAAATAGACTCACAAATGTATAAGAACTAAACTGAAATGATATGTGATTAAAGTGAGAAAGAGACCTGTCACGTGACATAAAGTGACTTTTTATCCAGTTTTAAGACACATTTCCAGCGTCCGCTCTTTAGATCGTGCTGCTTTTTAACCACACAAACGATTTCAGTGATGGAATCTGAAGTTATCAGGGATATAAGCTGAGCTAACATTGCTAACGTGCTAACATGGGATACACTGTGTTTGTTAAAGTCAAGATGGTTTATTTATTCCACC
Organism: Gymnodraco acuticeps; assembly: GCF_902827175.1. Classification (NCBI taxonomy): domain Eukaryota; kingdom Metazoa; phylum Chordata; class Actinopteri; order Perciformes; family Bathydraconidae; genus Gymnodraco; species Gymnodraco acuticeps. The sequence continues at coordinate 152,214 of NW_022990834.1, forward strand.
TTCAATCTCCTTTTACATTTTCCATTGAAGATCATTGTTGCGTTTGACATTTTGTTGAAAAATCTGTCACTGACGGCTTCTTCTTCTCCTTCCAAAGCAAACTCTGATATTTGCTATTCTGTCAGAGAACAGGGAGACAGTTTAGTAAAAGGTGTTGAAATGGTAATTCCTGTGATCACTTGTCACACACTGCATAATGTGACGTGAAATATAACGCAGTGAGAGAGAGCAGCACGACATTTGGAGATAATTCTCCCCCAGCGTGTCACAAGCTGATAGTTTGAGAGGAAGCAGAGACGCTCCTCTTATCCTCTCACAGTCACAATATGTCAATAACAATTACACAACATGGCTGCAGAGGAGCACCCAGAGGTGTTGAGACGCGTGACCGCACCAAATGGGAGTCCTGACAGCTGATTGGACGGGGGCTGCTGTCTCCAGGCCTGATTGCTTCTCGATGCCTGTAGGCGAAGTGGAGGGCGAAGTGAACAACGGCCGTCACTTCAGCTCCGTCATGTTGGGCTTTGCAGAGCATGATGTCTGTTTCAGGTGCATGCTGGGAAACATGGTACTCTACTCCCTTTTTTGTAGGTTAGCATCACAAGGGTTTCATCCACAAAGAGTCAATGGGATTTCTCCATGTGATTTTTGATCCATGTGTGAAACAAACGTTTATGATAATTACACGTTTAGTTCAGCAGGATAATCTCCACATATTAACACCACTTTAGGATCTATGGAGTAAAAAGCTAATGTTGGGCTATAAAGGAACTACAGCACGATCACATGACTTCACGTCACCACTGCTAAGCTAAAGGAGGCTAATGTTGGGCTGTAAAGGCACTACAGCACGGTCACATGACTTCACGTCACCACTGCTAAGCTAAAGGAGGCTAATGTTGGGCTGTAAAGGCACTACAGCACGGTCACATGACTTCACATCACCACCGCTAAGCTAAAGGTGGCTAATGTTGGGCTATAAAGGAACTACAGCACGGTCACATGACTTCACGTCACCACTGCTAAGCTAAAGGAGGCTAATGTTGGGCTGTAAAGGCACTACAGCACGGTCACATGACTTCACGTCACCACTGCTAAGCTAAAGGCGGCTAATGTTGGGCTGTAAAGGAACTACAGCACGGTCACATGACTTCACGTCACCACTGCTAAGCTAAAGGAGGCTAATGTTGGGCTATAAAGGAACTACAGCACGGTCACATGACTTCACGTCACCACTGCTAAGCTAAAGGAGGCTAATGTTGGGCTGTAAAGGCACTACAGCACGGTCACATGACTTCACGTCACCACCGCTAAGCTAAAGGAGGCTAATGTTGGGCTGTAAAGGCACTACAGCACGGTCACATGACTTCACGTCACCACTGCTAAGCTAAAGGAGGCTAATGTTGGGCTGTAAAGGCACTACAGCACGGTCACATGACTTCACATCACCACCGCTAAGCTAAAGGTGGCTAATGTTGGGCTATAAAGGAACTACAGCACGGTCACATGACTTCACGTCACCACTGCTAAGCTAAAGGAGGCTAATGTTGGGCTGTAAAGGCACTACAGCACGGTCACATGACTTCACATCACCACCGCTAAGCTAAAGGTGGCTAATGTTGGGCTATAAAGGAACTACAGCACGGTCACATGACTTCACGTCACCACCACTAAGCTAAAGGCGGCTAATGTTGGCTGTGATGACATTGAGTCGTCTCATTTAGACACTTGTTATATAGATAGCGTGAATAGAGTCTGGTGGCTCGGTGAAGCATTGTATTTGCAGGATTTGGATAGGGAGGCTGTGGCGCAGTGGTCTAGTGCGTTGGTGTTCGGATCAGGGGAGCACAGTTTCAAACCCCACTGCAGTCAGCATGTCGTTGTGTCCCTCCTGTGGGGATTGCCCTCAGTATTGAGTATGTAAGTCGCTTTGGATAAAAGTGTCTAACAAGTAATGTAATGTAATTTAAACTATAACAAACTACAATAGTCCAAATCCCTGTTGATTTAATTCACTATGTAGAAATGGGAAAACTTAGCGTATGTTCCAGTATAAATACAGGGACTACTGCAGAGTCATATGATGGCGGATGAATGGAGATTGTAACCTTAACAAAAGCCCAAAGTGTTCGCCAGATTGTTGCTGGAAAGAAAACTCCAAGTCGTTTAAATACGGTAAATTACTTAGCGTTTCAGTTATTTAATTGTAAAGTCATGAGCAGACTCAAATCCTCCGCCAGCATCTGCTTCATCTCTTTCTCACTATCTCCGTGTGTTGGGGGGAGACGGATCTGCCAACATCAACACATGCATCATTACGGAGAGGCTGGAAATGTCAGCGTGTTAGCTGCACTATTCAGCACTTGGGCTAATGAGCTTTTTCTCTCCGGCGATTATCAATTAGTAATGAAGTGGCAAATCATCCCATGAGGCAACAAACCAGCGCAGGGAGCCTGTGGAGAGGAGGATGGGATTGCAGCAGGCTGGAACACTTCCTCCACTGCTCGGTCTCTGTTGGGGAAATAGTGAATGTCCTCCTCCAACATGAGAGTCACTTGATAACAAAGGTATCCCAACTCAGCTGTGTACGTAACGGGATGTGTGATTACCTAGAAGAGCATCAGGACTGTTTGAGGCATATGATAGCTATGTGATTAACATGATGATTCAGCCTCTATGGAGAGAGACATCAAGCATGCTCATTTCTGACGTGGAGCTAATCTGAAGTAAACATTGAATACTGCTTTCTATTCCTCCATCTTGTGACTGTGTAACTCCCTCTCTTGGATATCAGCATGTGAAGGACACTGTTCAGGAACTAGTTGATGCTCTGTATGTGATGACTGCTTCCATTCTGGAGAGGATCACAGATACATGGATCCTGAGACTGAAGCTCAAGCCGGGGACCAGTGAGATTTCTCTAACAGTCTCGCAGCTATTTTCTATGTTCAGTCTTTTCAGCTGTGTGCGTCACTCTTTAGTGTCCCCTGGTCTCCAGCTGTGTGCATCACTCTTTAGTGTCCCCTGGTCTCCAGCTGTGTGCATCACTCTTTAGTGTCCCCTGGTCTCCAGCTGTGTGCGTCACTCTTTAGTGTCCCTTGGTCTCCAGCTGTGTGCATCACTCTTTAGTGTCCCCTGGTCTCCAGCTGTGTGCGTCACTCTTTAGTGTCCCCTGGTCTCCCAGCTGTGTGTGTCACTCTTTAGTGTCCCCTGGTCTCCCAGCTGTGTGCGTCACTCTTTAGTGTCCTCTGGTCTCCAGCTGTGTGCGTCACTCTTTAGTGTCCCCTGGTCTCCAGCTGTGTGCATCACTCTTTAGTGTCCCCTGGTCTCCAGCTGTGTGCGTCACTCTTTAGTGTCCCCTGGTCTCCCAGCTGTGTGCGTCACTCTTTAGTGTCCCCTGGTCTCCCAGCTGTGTGCGTCACTCTTTAGTGTCCCCTGGTCTCCCAGCTGTGTGCGTCACTTTTTTGTCCCCTGGTCTCCCAGCTGTGTGCGTCACTTTTTAGTGTCCCCTGGTCTCCCAGCTGTGTGCGTCACTTTTTAGTGTCCCCTGGGCCGTTTCTCAACCTTGAGGAAACTGGCTTCCAAGCCAATATTTCAAGGATGCTACGTCATCGAGTGCCGCCGAAGGACTGTTCCAATCTCCAGCATACTTGGAATTCCACCGAGGCCGCGTCCTTGGTTTGGGGGTAATTTCGAGGCTGCACATGGGTAGACTTCGCGTCCTTAAAATCCCCACAATGCTTTGCGCACGGACCAATTTCCCCAAATCTGTGGCGGAAAATGTAAGGTGGGGCCTCTCATATGACGCACACTTGCAGCTAGCCTGTTCCACTCTTCGTTTTCCGAATGCCAGGAAGGATTCTTGCCTAGCTTCTGAAGCAAGCGACTCAGAAGACATGTGCTACCAAGCAAGCGTGCTCGCGATTGATAATTGGCCCTGGTCTCTCAGCTGTGTGCGTCACTCTTTAGTTTCCCCTGGTCTCCAGCTGTGTGCATCACTCTTTAGTTTCCCCTGGTCTCCCAGCTGTGTGCATCACTCTTTAGTGTCCCCTGGTCTCCAGCTGTGTGCATCACTCTTTAGTTTCCCCTCGTCTCCCAGCTGTGTGCGTCACTCTTTAGTTTCCCCTCGTCTCCCAGCTGTGTGCATCACTCTTTAGTTTCCCCTGGTCTCCCAGCTGTGTGCATCACTCTTTAGTTTCCCCTGGTCTCCAGCTGTGTGCATCACTCTTTAGTTTCCCCTGGTCTCCCAGCTGTGTGCATCACTCTTTAGTTTCCCCTCATCTCCCAGCTGTGTGCATCACTCTTTAGTTTCCCCTCGTCTCCCAGCTGTGTGCATCACTCTTTAGTGTCCTCTGGTCTCCCAGCTGTTTGCGTCACTCTTTAGTGTCCCCTGGTCTCTCAGCTGTGTGCATCACTCTTTAGTGTCCCCTGGTCTCCCAGCTGTTTGTGTCACTCTTTAGTGTCCCCTGGTCTCCCTGCTGTGTGCGTCACTCTTTAGTGTCCCCTGGTCTCCCAGCTGTGTGTGTCACTCTTTAGTGTCCCCTGGTCTCCCTGCTGTGTGTGTCACTCTTTAGTGTCCCCTGGTCTCCCTACTGTGTGCGTCACTCTTTAGTGTCCCCTGGTCTCCCTGCTGTGTGCGTCACTCTTTAGTGTCCCCATGTCTCCCAGCTGTGTGTGTCACTCTTTAGTGTCCCCTGGTCTCCCTGCTGTGTGCGTCACTCTTTAGTGTCCTCTGGTCTCCAGCTGTGTGCGTCACTCTTTAGTGTCCCCTGGTCTCCAACTGTGTGCGTCACTCTTTAGTGTCCTCTGGTCTCCTGCTGTGTGCGTCATTCTTTAGTGTCCCCTAGTCTCCCAGCTGTGTGTGTCACTCTTTAGTGTCCCCTGGTCTCCCTGCTGTGTGCGTCACTCTTTAGTGTCCTCTGGTCTCCAGCTGTGTGCGTCACTCTTTAGTGTCCTCTGGTCTCCAGCTGTGTGCGTCACTCTTTAGTGTCCCCTAGTCTCCCAGCTGTGTGTGTCACTCTTTAGTGTCCCCTGGTCTCCCTGCTGTGTGCGTCACTATTTAGTGTCCTCTGGTCTCCAGCTGTGTGCGTCACTCTTTAGTGTCCCCTGGTCTCCAACTGTGTGTGTCACTCTTTAGTGTCCTCTGGTCTCCTGCTGTGTGCGTCACTCTTTAGTGTCCCCTAGTCTCCCAGCTGTGTGTGTCACTCTTTAGTGTCCCCTGGTCTCCCTGCTGTGTGCGTCACTCTTTAGTGTCCTCTGGTCTCCAGCTGTGTGCGTCACTCTTTAGTGTCCTCTGGTCTCCAGCTGTGTGCGTCACTCTTCAGTGTCCCCTGGTCTCCAACTGTGTGCGTCACTCTTTAGTGTCCTCTGGTCTCCTGCTGTGTGCGTCACTCTTTAGTGTCCGCTGGTCTCTCAGCTGTGTGCATCACTCTTTAGTGTCCTCTGGTCTCCCAGCTGTTTGTGTCACTCTTTAGTGTCCCCTGGTCTCCCTGCTGTGTGCGTCACTCTTTAGTGTCCCCTGGTCTCCCAGCTGTGTGTGTCACTCTTTAGTGTCCCCTGGTCTCCCTGCTGTGTGTGTCACTCTTTAGTGTCCCCTGGTCTCCCTACTGTGTGCGTCACTCTTTAGTGTCCCCTGGTCTCCCTGCTGTGTGCGTCACTCTTTAGTGTCCCCATGTCTCCCAGCTGTGTGTGTCACTCTTTAGTGTCCCCTGGTCTCCCTGCTGTGTGCGTCACTCTTTAGTGTCCTCTGGTCTCCAGCTGTGTGCGTCACTCTTTAGTGTCCCCTGGTCTCCAACTGTGTGCGTCACTCTTTAGTGTCCTCTGGTCTCCTGCTGTGTGCGTCACTCTTTAGTGTCCCCTGGTCTCCCAGCTGTGTGCGTCACTCTTTAGTGTCCCCTGGTCTCCAGCTGTGTGCGTCACTCTTTAGTGTCCCCTAGTCTCCCAGCTGTGTGTGTCACTCTTTAGTGTCCCCTGGTCTCCCTGCTGTGTGCGTCACTCTTTAGTGTCCTCTGGTCTCCAGCTGTGTGCGTCACTCTTTAGTGTCCTCTGGTCTCCAGCTGTGTGCGTCACTCTTTAGTGTCCCCTAGTCTCCCAGCTGTGTGTGTCACTCTTTAGTGTCCCCTGGTCTCCCTGCTGTGTGCGTCACTCTTTAGTGTCCTCTGGTCTCCAGCTGTGTGCGTCACTGTTTAGTGTCCCCTGGTCTCCAACTGTGTGCGTCACTCTTTAGTGTCCTCTGGTCTCCTGCTGTGTGCGTCACTCTTTAGTGTCCCCTAGTCTCCCAGCTGTGTGTGTCACTCTTTAGTGTCCCCTGGTCTCCCTGCTGTGTGCGTCACTCTTTAGTGTCCTCTGGTCTCCAGCTGTGTGCGTCACTCTTTAGTGTCCTCTGGTCTCCAGCTGTGTGCGTCACTCTTTAGTGTCCCCTGGTCTCCAACTGTGTGCGTCACTCTTTAGTGTCCTCTGGTCTCCTGCTGTGTGCGTCACTCTTTAGTGTCCCCTGCTCTCCCAGCTGTGTGCGTCACTCTTTAGTGTCCCCTGCTCTCCCAGCTGTGTGCGTCACTCTTTAGTGTCCCCTAGTCTCCCAGCTGTGTGTGTCACTCTTTAGTGTCCCCTGGTCTCCCTGCTGTGTGCGTCACTCTTTAGTGTCCTCTGGTCTCCAGCTGTGTGCGTCACTCTTTAGTGTCCTCTGGTCTCCAGCTGTGTGCGTCACTCTTTAGTGTCCTCTGGTCTCCTGATCTGTGCGTCACTCTTTAGTGTCCTCTGGTCTCCTGCTGTGTGCGTCACTCTTTAGTGTCCTCTGGTCTCCTGCTGTGTGCGTCACTCTTTAGTGTCCTCTGGTCTCCTGCTGTGTGCGTCACAAATGTCTAAAAAGGATGAGAACTATGTTACATATTTAGTTGAGTTGGGAAGTTTTAGATAATGTGTAGATGTAACTAAGGTAACGGTGTGTCTGGTTCTTTCGACCAGAACCTTCATTTGAAATGCTGGAACAGAGAGTCCTCTCTTACTTTTCTCGTTTGCTGTGAAATTAATCTGCTGTGAAGTCTGCTTGGAAACTCACTATTTGCACCAGCTATCTTCACAGACACCTGCCTTGTCAAATGGTCCGTTTGCCCCAAGAAACGTTAAAGTTACAGAAGCAGAGAACACTGAGGTCTTCATCCTAATGTGGAATACTATTATGAAGTGATAAAAGAAAGGTTTATGGATTCATGTTATGCTAAGAGAACATGGTTCATCTTCAGAGGAATCACTGTGTGTTCTGGCTATCACTTATTGCTCTTTCTCACTACAGTTGGTGAGAAGAATAGTGGGAGTTGTGTGAAAACTATCAGCTACGGTGTGAAAACCTTCATAGTAAATGTTGATTTTAAGCTCAAATGTTTAATTTGACTCCTTTTATTAACTACGTGCTGCTCAGGAAAGCACAGATGAGTTCACACATAACATTGTGTTTGTGTTGATTTGCACCACAAAGCAAACCATTATAATACCACATCAGTTGAGGGGGCTGACAATGGCTGGAATTTAGTTGGGAATCGTTTGGGATTCGACTGGGAATTGTTTGGGATCCAGCCAGGATTTGGTTAGAATTTGGCTGAGATTCGAATGGGACTTGGGTTGGATTTAGCTTGGAAAAGGCTGTGATTCGGCTGAGAATTGGTTGGGAACCAGCTACGATTTGAATGGGATTTGGATTTCGTTTGGGATTGCACTGGGAATCGGTTGGGATTCAGATAGGGTTCGGTTAGGATTTTGCTGGGAATCGGTTGGGATTCGTTTGGGATTCGGCTAGAAATGTGTTTAGGATTTGGCTGGGATTCAGAAAAAGGCCTAGGGGACATGTTTCAAACATTGTATTGAAATATTGATATCTAACAGCTTTGATGCCCATTATTACCATTGACCAATCAGCTATCTGGCTATGGCTCTATTGTGTTATGTATATAAGTGTATGTGTGTACTGTACATGTGAACAAGTACCATTTTCTCCTCTGTAAGTTTGGCTCTGTATCACTTAATCTTTTTTTAGTCAAACCCAATATGGAAGTTTAGAAAAAATACCATCCCATTAATGTTGGTCCCTTAGTTTATTGATTTGCTGCCACACAGTGAACATTGTCCAGGCTGTCCGACACTCCGACAGACAGATTGTGTTTTCCCAGACTCCATCATTGCAGTTAATTGCAGATGCATTTCTTCCCGATGTGATCGACCCCCCCTCTTCTTCTCTCCAGCTCTATAGAACCCCTGTGATTGCAGTTTATAATCTGTAGCTAATGGCGGTGCTTCTGATCCTAAAATGGATCTATTAAAGCCTTAAAAGCCGGCTGATCAAAGCCCTCTTCAGGAGGAAACAAAGGGCGAAGTGTACAATAAATGGTTCAATTGAAACGGTAGATTGGAGCAGCAGCAGCAGGCCGGCCATTTGTTCTGCTCTCATCAAGACATTACATCTCTACCGACTGCCCATTTCATAACTGCGTCCAATTTCAGAGGCCAATCTTATCCGTGATTTGGTGAGCAAGCCTTTTATTGCTTCGAGGGTTTGAAAAACGCTTGAGTGATGATTTCAGAACAGTTGAGACCTACCAAGCAGTTTGTTTCCTACAGATTCAGAGTCAGCATATTCACATCTTAAACTGCACTGTAACTTCAATTCATGTATTTTTTCTTTTAATGTTTATTTTATTATCTTTACTTTGAATTGACTGTTTTTAAATGCCATTTTCTTAATGTCTTTGATTTTTGTAAAGGATTTTGAATTACCTTGTGTTGAAAGGTGCTATATAAAGAAACTTGCCTTCGAGGGTTTGAAAAAAGCTTTAAGAGTTGAGATTTACCAAACAGTTTGTTTCCTACACATTCAGATGTAGCATATGCTGTTTCAGGATGGGCGCCTGCTGCAATTAAGAGAGGGAACGAGATAAACGTGCACCATCTGAGAGGGCCAGATGGCTGCTGGGTAATTTAGCGTGAACCCCCGACCTGCACCACATTTTCCCAGCTCGTAAACAGAGCACCAGATCACTCATTCTGCCTTTGCACCGGCTTCCTGTCTGTCAGAGAACTGATTTCTAAATACTGCTGCTGGTTTAAAACATCGAATGGTCTGGAGCCAAAATACATTAGTGACCTCCTGCTAAATGATGAACCATCCAGATCTCTCAGGTCTTCAGGTCTGCTTTCAGAGTCAGAACTCAACCTGGAGAAGTTCAGTTATTATGCTCCAAACATCTGGAACAAACTGCTGCTTTTAACTGATATATTCACATCTCACACTGCTCTGTAACTTTCATTCATGTACCTGTTATTCATGTTGTATTATCTTTGCTTTTAAATTAGTGTGTTATAATATGTTTCTCAACGCTCTTCATGTCTTTCATGTTTGTAAAGCACTTTGAATTGCCTTGTGTTGAAAGGTGCTGTATAAATAATCTTGCCTTGCCACCATGTTCCCTCCCAACCGCTCAGGCAATAGGTCTCAATTAGCCGAGAGACAACGGGAGATTTAGTACGGAGCAAACCAAATAACTCAACTCAGCACCTGAACCTGTGACTTATTGGGGAGTCAATGTGGAGACGGGGGGGGCGATACACACCCGCTGGCTTTTACCATGTTCTACGAGCTTTCAATGAGATGAATAATGGTTTATTCACTTTCAATCTGCGCCTTTATCGCGTAACGGTTTGCATTCAAAAGTGGAAGAGACATTTTGTTCTGTTTGGTTGTGTATCTTTAACGGTGCAATCTGTAGATACAGTCAACCGTCAAACATCAGCAGGAGAGGACTCTTTAAAGTAGAGACACTACATACTGATATACACCTGAACATCAGCAGGAGAGGACTCTTTAAAGTAGAGACACTACATACTGATATACACCTGAACATCAGCAGGAGAGGACTCTTTAAAGTAGAGACACGATATAATGATATACACCTGAACATCAGCAGGAGAGGACTCTTTAAAGTAGAGACACTACATACTGATATACACCTGAACATCAGCAGGAGAGGACTCTTTAAAGTAGAGACACTACATACTGATATACACCTGAACATCAGCAGGAGAGGACTCTTTAAAGTAGAGACACTACATACTGATATACACCTGAACATCAGCAGGAGAGGACTCTTTAAAGTAGAGACACGATATAATGATATACACCTGAACATCAGCAGGAGAGGACTCTTTAAAGTAGAGACACTACATACTGATATACACCTGAACATCAGCAGGAGAGGACTCTTTAAAGTAGAGACACTACATACTGATATACACCTGAACATCAGCAGGAGAGGACTCTTTAAAGTAGAGACACTACATACTGATATACACCTGAACATCAGCAGGAGAAGACTCTTTAAAGTAGAGACACGATATACTGATATACACCTGAACATCAGCAGGAGAGGACTCTTTAAAGTAGAGACACGACATAATGATATACACCTGAACATCAGCAGGAGAGGACTCTTTAAAGTAGGGACACTACATACTGATATACACCTGAACATCAGCAGGAGAGGACTCTTTAAAGTAGAGACACAACATACTGATATACACCTGAACATCAGCAGGAGAGGACTCTTTAAAGTAGAGACACTACACACTGATATACACCTGAACATCAGCAGGAGAGGACTCTTTAAAGTAGAGACACTACATACTGATATACACCTGAACATCAGCAGGAGAGCACTCTTTAAAGTAGAGACACTACATACTGATATACACCTGAACATCAGCAGGAGAGGACTCTTTAAAGTAGAGACACTACATACTGATATACACCTGAACATCAGCAGGAGAGAACTCTTTAAAGTAGAGACACTACATACTGATATACACCTGAACATCAGCAGGAGAGGACTCTTTAAAGTAGAGACACTACATACTGATATACACCTGAACATCAGCAGGAGAGGACTCTTTAAAGTAGAGACACTACATACTGATATACACCTGAACATCAGCAGGAGAGGACTCTTTAAAGTAGAGACACTACATACTGATATACACCTGAACATCAGCAAGAGAGGACTCTTTAAAGTAGAGACACTACATACTGATATACACCTGAACATCAGCAGGAGAGGACTCTTTAAAGTAGAGACACGATATACTGATATACACCTGAACATCAGCAGGAGAGGACTCTTTAAAGTAGAGACACGATATACTGATATACACCTGAACATCAGCAGGAGAGGACTCTTTAAAGTAGAGACACGACATAATGATATACACCTGAACATCAGCAGGAGAGGACTCTTTAAAGTAGGGACACTACATACTGATATACACCTGAACATCAGCAGGAGAGGACTCTTTAAAGTAGAGACACAACATACTGATATACACCTGAACATCAGCAGGAGAGGACTCTTTAAAGTAGAGACACTACATACTGATATACACCTGAACATCAGCAGGAGAGCACTCTTTAAAGTAGAGACACTACATACTGATATACACCTGAACATCAGCAGGAGAGGACTCTTTAAGTAGAGACACTACATACTGATATACACCTGAACATCAGCAGGAGAGAACTCTTTAAAGTAGAGACACTACATACTGATATACACCTGAACATCAGCAGGAGAGGACTCTTTAAAGTAGAGACACTACATACTGATATACACCTGAACATCAGCAGGAGAGGACTCTTTAAAGTAGAGACACTACATACTGATATACACCTGAACATCAGCAGGAGAGGACTCTTTAAAGTAGAGACACGACATACTGATATACACCTGAACATCAGCAGGAGAGGACTCTTTAAAGTAGAGACACTACATACTGACATACACCTGAACATCAGCAGGAGAGGACTCTTTAAAGTAGAGACACTACATACTGATATACACCTGAACATCAGCAGGAGAGAACTCTTTAAAGTAGAGACACTACATACTGATATACACCTGAACATCAGCAGGAGAGGACTCTTTAAAGTAGAGACACTACATACTGATATACACCTGAACATCAGCAGGAGAGGACTCTTTAAAGTAGAGACACTACATACTGATATACACCTGAACATCAGCAGGAGAGGACTCTTTAAAGTAGAGACACTACATACTGATATACACCTGAACATCAGCAAGAGAGGACTCTTTAAAGTAGAGACACTACATACTGATATACACCTGAACATCAGCAGGAGAGGACTCTTTAAAGTAGAGACACGATATACTGATATACACCTGAACATCAGCAGGAGAGGACTCTTTAAAGTAGAGACACGATATACTGATATACACCTGAACATCAGCAGGAGAGGACTCTTTAAAGTAGAGACACGACATAATGATATACACCTGAACATCAGCAGGAGAGGACTCTTTAAAGTAGGGACACTACATACTGATATACACCTGAACATCAGCAGGAGAGGACTCTTTAAAGTAGAGACACAACATACTGATATACACCTGAACATCAGCAGGAGAGGACTCTTTAAAGTAGAGACACTACATACTGATATACACCTGAACATCAGCAGGAGAGCACTCTTTAAAGTAGAGACACTACATACTGATATACACCTGAACATCAGCAGGAGAGGACTCTTTAAAGTAGAGACACTACATACTGATATACACCTGAACATCAGCAGGAGAGAACTCTTTAAAGTAGAGACACTACATACTGATATACACCTGAACATCAGCAGGAGAGGACTCTTTAAAGTAGAGACACTACATACTGATATACACCTGAACATCAGCAGGAGAGGACTCTTTAAAGTAGAGACACTACATACTGATACACACCTGAACATCAGCAGGAGAGGACTCTTTAAAGTAGAGACACTACATACTGATATACACCTGAACATCAGCAGGAGAGGACTCTTTAAAGTAGAGACACTACATACTGATATACACCTGAACATCAGCAGGAGAGGACTCTTTAAAGTAGAGACACTACATACTGATATACACCTGAACATCAGCAGGAGAGGACTCTTTAAAGTAGAGACACTACATACTGATATACACCTGAACATCAGCAGGAGAGGACTCTTTAAAGTAGAGACACTACATACTGATACACACCTGAACATAGGCAGGAAATGTCCTCTTAAAGATGATCGGTCATCAGTACTTTTCCAAAACTGATGCAACATAAAGGGCTGTTTTTTTTTTAGCACTACAAGGATTTGTAAATAAGAACTTCTAGAAGTCATAAAGTTTGGACTCTTTTTGTCCTCGGGATGTATTGTGAAACATCCTCAAGTTCGCTTTGTTCTACTTTCCAAAACGTACCTATGTAAGATATAAGACTTCAGATAGCATTTTCCTCCCCTCCACAAACTCTTTTAAACGTGTCCAACTTTACTCAGATATTTGAGTCATTTTTCTTCCTCTGCTTGCTCTCGCAAACTACGATGAGGGTCGAGTTAAACAAATCAAACGATTCGTCGAGAGCAGGAGGCGATGAGGGGGAGCTCTGCAGCTGCAAGGAGCCTCGCTGAGATCCATCGCCCCTTCAGAAATAATTTGAGAAGCAAGCTGTCAAAGGGCAGCTGCAGAGAGCGGCCTCGACGTGTTCTGGAAGTGATATGGTCTGTGTTCCATTAGCATGCTAACACTCAGAGCTAAGCTCTCAGCTCTTTAGTAACAGGCTGAAATAGAGGGTCTGAGGCTAGAATGATCTGTTCACTTCATAGACATGCTTTTTATCTATTTGTATATATTTGAGACCTATAATATATGCCTAAAAATAGTATAATGGCAGACCTTTAATGACGTCAATATCTCTACAGTTCCTACAGGACACTGCCGGGAGTAATAGATCACATGTAACGGGATAACGTAATCAGGATACTATAAAAAGTATTCCGTAATTGTGCAATTACTTTAATACTTTTACTTGACTAACATTTTGAATGCAGGACTTTTACTGTAACAGAGTATTCCTACACTCTGGTACTTCTACTTTTACTCAAGTACAAGATCTGAGTACTTCTACTTTTACTCAAGTACAAGATCTGAGTACTTCTACTTTTACTCAAGTACAAGATCTGAGTACTTCTACTTTTACTCAAGTACAAGATCTGAGTACTTTTACTCAAGTACAAGATCTGAGTACTTCTACTTTTACTCAAGTACAAGATCTGAGTACTTTTACTCAAGTACAAGATCTGAGTACTTTTACTCAAGTACAGGATCTGAGTACTTCTCCCACCTCTGATAAAGTACTATATATTTATAGAAACCGTGGTTCAGGGTGTATTTGATGGAGGAGGATATTGAGATGTAATTCAATGGGTGCAGGGTGACATTTGTTTCCTCCTGCCTCTCGCTGGGAGCCGTCTTCGTGGTGGATTTAACTCGATTGGCAGAGCGAGGCAATCAGGGCGGCCATTATTCAAACTGCAATGATATGATTACAACATGACAGCGAGTACACAGGCTGTTAATACCTGCTGCCGATTCATAACACGTTATTATATTCTGTTGACTCCAAATCAATCTGACAGATCCAGCAACATACGGCACGAGTTGTTTTCATTACTGATTTAAGACTTTATGGCATTAAATGGGGCAAAAGTGAAGGAATACTTGCTTTAATGAGATCTTCTATTATAACATATCAATAACGTATTAATATTGTTTTCAATCAAATCAGAGATACAGGGTACAACTAGAAAATGCATTTCCTGCTGAAAATGCGTGTGAATGTTGTAAACTGTGAACATTTGTGGCTGAATTTAGCTGAAAATGCAGAAAAAGCGGAATATGTTATTCGCTGAATGGAAGCTGCTTTTAGCCACAGACACCAAGTTAGTGTGTTGCTGAACTTAGCGGAGAAATGCAGAACAGTGAAATGATTTGAATCAAATTGTTACAGCTCAAATGCATTGCAATGACTTTGTTGAAAACTTGAAAGTGAAATGTTAAACTGGAAGAGGAGGAAAAACAGTGAAGAAGCTTAATATTTCAAAGAAAATATTTAAAAAGGTATAAACAGCAACATGTATAGCCTTGATGTCCTGAAATAGCTGAATCATGTATTAGTTGAATGGTTTCTGCAGCTGAAAGTAGGCAGAAGGAGTTAGATGTTAAATGTAAGTAGTCGTGAATGAATGTGTATTAAGACGAGAAAAGAAAGTAAAAAGGCTTTGAAAAGCAGCAGAATATTTTGACTGCAAACTTTTGGACTAAAATCAAAAGTCACCAATAATGTATAAAATATGTGGAACATGTTGAAGTCAGTATGAAGTCTCCATCAGACAGAAAATAATAGGCTGAGACAGTCTGTTAAAGTCCAGTCTGTGGGTGTTTCTCAATGTCGAGGACGGTTCCTTGGTAGGACACGTCTTCCGAGTCAGGTCCTTCAGAAGTGAGGCAAGAATCCTTCCTAGCCTCGGAAAATGAAGAGTTGTGGAACAGGCTAACAGGTGTGCAGGTGTGCGTCATATGCGAGGCCCCGCCTTAAATGGAGCACGATTTCCGCCAAAGATTTGGGAAATTGGTCCGTGCGCAAAGCATTGTGGGGATTTTAAGACCGCAGAGGATACACATGTGCAGCCTCCAAATTTCCCGCAACGAAGGACGCCGGCCTCGGTAGAATTCCAAGGATCCTGGACATCGGAACAGTCCTTCGGCGGGACTCGATGACGTAGCATCCTTGAAATAGTGGCTCTGGAGGAGCCTTCCTCGACATTGAGAAACACCCTGTGTGTTTGTGCTTGAGGTGACGATGTTATCAAACACCTGTGTGTGTAAGCCCAGAGATCAAAGGTTACCATGGTGACGACGTTATCAAAAACCTGTGTGTGTAAGCCTAGAGATCAAAGGTTACCATGGTGACGACGTTATCAAACACCAGTGTGTGAGCCCAGAGATCAAAGGTTACCATGGTGACGACGTTATCAAACACCTGTGCTTGTAAGCCCTGAGATCAAAGGTTACCATGGTGACGACGTTACATAGCATTCGTACTAATTAAATCCAGAGCTTAATCACAGATCAAATGTACGTTAAAGAGTCTCGAACGTATCGTCTCGAGTGATTGTAATGTTATGTTGAATGTCTGTTTCTTTGTTTCTTAATATGTATCCTTGTTGATGTTGCAAATACAAATTGAAAGAGCCCAGTCTGCTCTGATCGGTTAGCTGGCCGGCTCTGTTGTGATTGGTCGACTGCTTAGAGATGTCCCGCCCCTTAACCCCTTATCACGTACAATGTGTTAGAGCGCCAGCCAATAGAAACGCGAGTGTTACAAAGTTACAAAGCTAACTTTAATATAGCTACTCATACAAAAAAGGGTCCTAGCTTCCCCTAAACTCTTTTTATTAAACAAAACAATGAGTGTATTGATAAAAAGCTACATAAATATATAATTATTAGTGGTGCACGATAATTATCGGTCCGATATTAGGAATTATGACGTCATCCCGATAAACCCGATAACAGTATTAATAGCCCCGATAATATACAATATATTTTTTGGGTAAAAAAAAGAAAGAGATACTGCGGTGTGGGTGGATTGGGATGAGGGGCGCTTGTTTTTCACTCGGCTCCTCCCGTTTTGCCAGTACTGTGGTATTAGTGGTTTAGGAAGAGGGGAGTTCTTCACAAATCCAGCGCTCCCTAACTCATGCCTGGCTGTGACGTAAATGGTGTGTGGCCGTGAAGCCAGGACAGTAAACAAACATGTCGCCGGTAGTATGGGACTATTTCAAAGCTTCAGAGTTAGATAGTTCGCTTGCTATTTGTATTAACAAATGCAGAAGTTCCACGAGGAGGGAGAAAGGCAACGAGCTATAATACTTCCAACCTGATTAGTCACCTGAAACATCGCCATCGCTACGATGGTGTGTTGAAAGCGTACGAAGACGCCTGCGCTGCTAAACTAGCGGCGAATCCAAAGCCAGCTGCAAAGGCACCGGGGCTTTTACCTATCGACGAGGCTTTTGAAAAAGGCAAGAAGTTTGCCAGAGACGACCCCAGGGCTAGTTTTGTTCATAGTAGTAACGCTCATGTCATTTGCTCACTACTAGTCTTTTGTTACCACCAGGTGTGCAAAAACTACAGGTACATTTAATATATATATATATATAATATTATTATCGGTTATCGGTATCGGTCTTGAGAAGCAGGAAGTTATCGGGATCGGTTTCAAAAAAACAATATCGTGCATCCCTAATAATTATAACAGAAAACTAACTTAAAACAGGTGTTTAATCCCAGATCGAATGCGCATTAAAGTATTATATATATCTAATTATATATATGTTGTGTTTCTGTTTGCTCTCAGGTCTGAAGCGCAGCTACACATGTGAAGTGTGCAGCGTCACTCTGAACTCGGTGGCTCAGTACCACGCACACCTGCAGGGCTCCAAGCACCAAAACAAGTGAGTGCACATCACTTCCTGTCAGATATTCATGCACCTCGTCCTCGGCCCAAAATACATGTTGTTTCCCCCTCTTTGATGTGCGTCCTCGTTTCTACTTCAGACGTTTCCACGTGGCATGAATGAGCGGGATGTAGAGCTGCTTTGCTGACGCAGAGGTTTTGCATCCTGTGATTTCTCCTCTCTTCAGTCTGCAATTTAAAACAATATTCTCTAATGGAGCTGCTCTCAGACGCTGCCTGCAGGAAAACAAACCTGCTGGATCGTCTCTTACCATGAAACAACAGCTGGTTTAAGAGCAGCTGCACACAGCGTTCCCCCCAGTCACAACAGGTTCCTTAAAGTAACACCGGGACGCAGGAAGCTTTTCTAAATGCATTAAGCAAACCCACAAATGGGACCGTCTGAAACACACGTGTGTCTCTGCTCAGTTCTTTACAAACCGGTCGTTAGAAAGCAGATCTCCTGCAGGTGTGTGTCCTTACAGTCCAGATGAATTATTCTGCAGAGGCTCCAGTTTGAAAGTAGACCAAACTTCGGGGGTGCAATGCCCATAAGGAGCTGTACACATGCCGCAGCGTGTCTTTAGTTGTTCATCTGTCATACTGATCATACAATACCTCCATTGAAGATAATATGATACAGTAAAGTACTTCCGGGTCTTTGTGTGCCCTTCAAGCTCGGCTCTGTGTGGTGTTGATTCATGTTCTTCAGAATTTGGAACATGAAGAATTTTGCCTTAAATGAAAGGCGAACGACGCTCCATGCGATTTGTATTCGCTCTGTAATCTTCCGGACTCTCCTTTGTGTTTCTGCAGCAGTGTGAGTGTGTGTTTCTAGGTGTGAATTGATTGGCTGCACGGTGCATGTCCCTGATTTAATTCCCCCCTGTTGGCCGGTTGGACGCAGGGAGACGTGACATGGTGTTCAACAGCCTGGCTCCACTCACGGAGGGAGCCTCTTGCTTTACATGCAGCTATACCAACACACTGTCGCACACAACCCCCCCCCCACCTGTCAGGGAATCGACCCGCACGCGACCCTCAGCCTCAGGCCTCAAACCCCCCCAACACCAACCTACCACACTGCCTGGGGTCTATATAGGTCATTTGATTAATGCTAGTCCACACAGACTGGAAGCAGAGAAGCTAAGCCAAACTGATTTAAGCACAAACTGAAGTGGTTAAAAATAAAGTTTGAATCCAGCCCTATTCTGCTTTGTTGTGTTTTCCCCTCCTGTAGTGTGTTTTAGTGCATGTAAAGGGTCTTCAAAGGCTAACATCCCTGTGTTCCCTCCACACAGAGTTTCTCTACAACATTAAAGCATGGACACATGTCGAGTAGAGGTGTGTGTGTGTGTGTGTGTGTGTGTGTGTGTGTGTGTGTGTGTGTGTGTGTGTGTGTGTGTGTGTGTGTGTGTGTGTGTGTGTGTGTGTGTGTGTGTGTGTGTGTGTGTGGGTGTGTGTGTGTGTGTGTGAGAAACAAAGCCCACCTGCTGCATGGTTCTCTTTCTAAGAGGAAATAAAGGCGTTAAAGTTATGAGGAAATCCGATTTTTGACTCTGGAATGGAACTAATTGTCTTTGTGTCGCTATTCAAGAGAAGAGTGCAGCGGAGGAGTCAAGAGATGCTGCGACTGGTCTGTTTTCATAGCTAAAATGTAAGAGTAAAGTACAGTTGATATACTCTAGTCTAGCGTTTCAGATATTAACATAGCTGCCATACGTTGCCGAAACACTAATTAAAGTGAGATTTTAGATGGGGCAGTGATATTAAATTGTTCTACTGTTCTTCCTGAGAAACCCTGGGTTGACTTACCGAGTCGACACATAGGTGTATTAATACCTTTTGACCCCACCGGTCGGGACGAAAGTTACGCAATGTCAGCTTGAATTATAATATATAATACTGACATTGTCCTTGAAATGTCACTTGAAGAATATTATATCATTTATCTCGATGTCTGTGAGGAAAAACATCCTCTCTTCAACCCGACCTCTCTGTCGTTCATACCCTCTTTCTCCACTTCTGTTAAGACAACATATAGCATGTGGTATTAAGGCTGTAAAGTACACAATGTGTCCGCATTACAGACGCAGAAGAAATGTCTCTCTGAGTGTACTGTCTATCTCCCGACAGTATGGGTGGAATCAAGATGGACGGAAACAACTCCTAGTTTTGATGATTTAATCAAATCTAAATAGGTTGTTAACCTTAGAAGAAAAAAGGACAACAACAATACACTAATTAGGATCACACATATCCCATACACATTCAATCACATTCAATATAATAATCACACTTACAAGTGGCCTCTCCTGATTCCTCAATCTCAATGATGTTAATTTATGTATCACCTCTATTTATACACATCAATAAACCCCGCGAATCTTCATCCAGATTTAAAGTCACACTCACATAAACTGAACCCCATTAATTTAACCCTCATACACCCAGCACAAAACCATGAATTTACAGCACTCTGAGGGTTAGCAGGACAGCACTAAACTTAGCATTTATATTTATAGCCTCCCTGATTCATGCAAATTCATTTTAACGTTTCACTTCTATGTTAATCAATTTCAATTATCTGTCATTACTTTTTTTTTGCTGGAATAAGGTTTCACTTTAAACGAGACGAACGGCCTGTTAATGTGAGCGGCGCTGCGGCAGTGCATCGAGACTCTGCTGCTGTCGATAGGTCAGACCTGACAGTCATTATGTTCCTTCACCTCCTCCAGGGACAGCCATCCATCAGTGTGTGTGTGTGTGTGTGTGTGTGTGTGTGTGTGTGTGTGTGTGTGTGTGTGTGTGTGTGTGTGTGTGTGTGTGTGTGTGTGTGTGTGTGTGTGTGTGTGTGTGTGCGTGTGTGTGTGGTGTGTGTGTGTGTCCAGACTACATGCATAGGACAGATAACATGTGACTCACATACAAGTATTGTAATGAGCTGCTGACGCATAGTGTGGTGGAAATGTAGTCCACACTTAATCACCTTCTGGTAAGAAAGAACAAATAGAAGTTTAAACCAAAGTTGTGTTATTTCATAAAGAGTTATAGCATTTAGTAGAATCAATCTATTTCCAGCTGGATGGACAGATAACCTGCACCACCAACTTAGTACAACATTCTGCGCATGTCTCCTCAAGTTGCTGAATGTTTTCTAAATGCTGCATGTATTGTCAAGTGGCTGAAGATGTTTCTTCATGAGTTTTGGAACATGTGTGTTTTTATATCTGCATCCTTTCTGTTTCTACTAATGGAAGAGTTTTGGGTCGTTGTAATGTGTTTGCAGCTGTCGGCCACCCCACTTTTACACTCAAAATAGCACTTTCGTAGGTAGAGAAATATACAAATGAACCCAGCTTCTGTGTTGCTCATAGTCAGTTCCTGAAGATATCCATGTAGAATTCTCCCCCTTCAATTTCTGACATCCCTTCACCTGAGGCTGCTGTTGTGGAAAGGATTCCTGACAGCTATAATGTTTTGTTTTCCTCACAGTTGAGTTTCTCCGTGACCTTTTGGCACTCGAACACTGCTAAAAACCGTGGATGCAGAACGTCAGACACACATCAGTGGAGATGAATCACTCTGTAAACAGGGTGCATGATAAATCACTTTTCTAACCGTGCATATGTGAGGTTTTTAGTTGCTCTGGCATATTGTGAGATGAAGCACTCATTTGGAAAAAGATAGTCAGGAAAAGGTCAGAGATTTCTGATAGCTGACTGGTGTGCACACTTTAAAGAAATGCTGAAGATCGTCAATGCGTGTAACGCCTTTGCTTAAAATCTTACAATATAAGTAAATAAACAGGCAAGTATCTTTGAGAGGTTGTTGCTTTCAAAAGTAATCTGTTTGATTTGGTAAACATGAACTGGTCCAATAAAGTGCTGCAGGAATAAATACTAAAACCCATCACACCCAACATTAGCCTCCTTTAGCTTAGCGGTGGTGACGTGAAGTCATGTGACCGTGCTGTAGTTCCTTTATAGCCCAACATTAGCCACCTTTAGCTTAGCGGTGGTGACGTGAAGTCATGTGACCGTGCTGTAGTTCCTTTATAGCCCAACATTAGCCTCCTTTAGTTTAGCGGTGGTGACGTGAAGTCATGTGACCATGCTGTAGTTCCTGTATAGCCCAACATTAGCCACCTTTAGCTTAGCGGTGGTGACGTGAAGTCATGTGACCATGCTGTAGTTCCTTTATAGCCCAACATTAGCTTCCTTTAGCTTAGCGATGGTGACGTGAAGTCATGTGACCGTGCTGTAGTTCCTTTATAGCCCAACATTAGCCTCCTTTAGTTTAGCGGTGGTGACGTGAAGTTATGTGACCGTGCTGTAGTTCCTTTATAACCCAACATTAGCCTCCTTTAGCTTAGCGGTGGTGACGTGAAGTCATGTGACCGTGCTGTAGTTCCTTTATAGCCCAACATTAGCCACCTTTAGCTTAGCGGTGGTGACGTGAAGTCATGTGACCGTGCTGTAGTTCCTTTATAGCCCAACATTAGCCTCCTTTAGTTTAGCGGTGGTGACGTGAAGTCATGTGACCATGCTGTAGTTCCTGTATAGCCCAACATTAGCCACCTTTAGCTTAGCGGTGGTGACGTGAAGTCATGTGACCGTGCTGTAGTTCCTTTATAGCCCAACATTAGCTTCCTTTAGCTTAGCGATGGTGACGTGAAGTCATGTGACCGTGCTGTAGTTCCTTTATAGCCCAACATTAGCCTCCTTTAGTTTAGCGGTGGTGACGTGAAGTTATGTGACCGTGCTGTAGTTCCTTTATAGCCCAACATTAGCCTCCTTTAGCTTAGCGGTGGTGACGTGAAGTCATGTGACCGTGCTGTAGTTCCTTTATAGCCCAACATTAGCCTCCTTTAGCTTAGCGGTGGTGACGTGAAGTCATGTGACCGTGCTGTAGTTCCTTTATAGCCCAACATTAGCCTCCTTTAGTTTAGTGGTGGTGACGTGAAGTCATGTGACCGTGCTGTAGTTCCTTTATAACCCAACATTAGCCGCCTTTAGCTTAGCGGTGGTGACGTGAAGTCATGTCACCGTGCTGTAGTTCCTTTATAGCCCAGCATTAGCTTTTTACTTCAGAAATCATAAAGTGGTGTTAATATGTGGAGATTATCTGAACTAAACGTGTAAGTATCATAAACGTAAAAAAGGAGTGGTTTTATCCATGGTATAAACATGTTTTATCCTGTCTCTCCATTATGAATACTCTCCAATAACTGGGTAGATGTGATGGTTTTATGTGGGGCACTGACTCTGACTCATGCTGTGATTTGTGTTACATTTGGTTACAGTCTGAAAGGAGTGATTGTGTTTATCCTGGTCGTTTTCCCGGAGACGTGACACAGCACTTTACATTTTAAATCTGACGCACGCCTACCTGTGTCTCTCTATCTTTAGTGCGTCTCCTCTCCATGTCCACAGTGCATCCGTCCACTTTAACTCCACTTTATCAGAGCAGAAAGTCACACAGGCTGCTTTTAGAAACAGACGCTGGAAGCTGGATGTTAGCCTGCAGCTCAGCAGACATCGTGACATTTCAACTGTTCTGCATCCACTTAAAGAATACTTTAAAAGTATTTTAGAATAAAATATCTCAAATGATTGGATTTTAATAATATATGTCATGATCTGTTGGTGTCAGAGTGTAGCGACACTACATACTGATATACACCTG
Source organism: Gymnodraco acuticeps (assembly GCF_902827175.1). NCBI lineage: Eukaryota > Metazoa > Chordata > Actinopteri > Perciformes > Bathydraconidae > Gymnodraco > Gymnodraco acuticeps. The sequence goes on from NW_022990834.1 coordinate 175,284, forward strand.
AACATCAACAGGAAAGGACTCTTTAAAGTAGAGATATTACATACTGATATACACCTGAACATCAGCAGGAGAGGACTCTTTAAAGTAGAGACACTACATACTGATATACACCTGAACATCAGCAGGAGAGGACTCTTTAAAGTAGAGACACTACATACTGATATACACCTGAACATCAGCAGGATAGGACTCTTAAAGTAGAGACACTAGCACCTGAACATCAGCAGGAGAGGACTCTTTAAAGTAGAGACACTACATACTGATATACACCTGAACATCAGCAGGAGAGGACTCTTTAAAGTAGAGACACTACATACTGATATACACCTGAACATCAGCAGGCGAGGACTCTTAAAGTAAACACACATACTGATATACACCTGAACATCAGCAAGAGAGGACTCTTTAAAGTAGAGATACTACATACTGATATACACCTGAACATCAGCAGGAGAGGACTCTTTAAGTAGAGACACTACATACTGATATACACCTGAACATCAGCAAGAGAGGACTCTTTAAAGTAGAGATACTACATACTGAATATATACCTGAACATCAGCAGGAGAGGACTCTTTAAAGTAGAGACACTACATACTGATATTACCCCTGAACATCAGCAGGAGAGGACTCTTTTAAAGTAGAGACACTACATACTGATATACCACCTAAACATCAGCAGGAGAGGACTCTTTAAAGTAGAGACACTACATACTGATATACACCTGAACATCAGCAGGAGAGGACTCTTTAAAGTAGAGACACTACATACTGATATACACCTGAACATCAGCAGGAGAGGACTCTTTAAAGTAGAGACACTACATACTGATATACACCTGAACATCAGCAGGAGAGGACTCTTTAAAGTAGAGACACTACATACTGATATACACCTGAACATCAGCAGGAGAGGACTCTTTAAAGTAGAGACACTACATACTGATATACACCTGAACATCAGCAGGAGAGGACTCTTTAAAGTAGAGACACTACATACTGATATACACCTGAACATCAGCAGGAGAGGACTCTTTAAAGTAGAGACGCTACATACTGATATACACCTGAACATCAGCAGGAGAGGACTCTTTAAAGTAGAGACGCTACATACTGATATACACCTGAACATCAGCAGGAGAGGACTCTTTAAAGTAGAGACACTACATACTGATATACACCTGAACATCAGCAGGAGAGGACTCTTTAAAGTAGAGACGCTACATACTGATATACACCTGAACATCAGCCGTGGTAAATGAATAAAGTCTCACAGTCTCAGATGGATTCACAGATGGAGATAACGGAGAGGAAACCTGGTGGGACACAGCGTACATGACAGATTGACAGTTATTATTGTGCTTGTTTCTTTATTGTTGCTGCACAGCTTCCTCTGTGTGATTGCATGTTGTCTTCAGGGAAACTAAGCAGAGTAATCACAGGGACCTCCTGCTGTGTTTATCCCATCAGGACCAACACAACAAGCTGTTGTTTTACTGCAGAGTACAGGATACACAATCAGACAGAAACACACTGCAGTGAATCTTCTTTAGCTACTACACGTTATCCCCCTAACACGTAGGAAAGACAGCAAGCGTTAGGTGGCAACAATAAGGTGTTAGGAACTAAAGATGTGCAAAAAACACCAAGCTTTCGGGAAATAGTGGCGAAAAGGTTCGTGTTAGGAATAGAAAACCTTGTTATCGTAATGAATATGAGTAGACGGGAGAGAAAAACGTTAATCTGGAAGATAACTACTCCTTTCAATCTTTATGCTTTCTGGCTATTTCCCCACAGTTGCTACTGTTCCTCTGAGTTGCTCTCTTTGAGTTAAATTATCATAATAAGGATAAGGATTATTGAGACAAAAAGGGTTTTGAACCTCCTTCAGCGACTACACTGTAACCCCAACACATAAGTTAGACTGTAGGCATTCAGAAAATTGTCCCAAATTGACGTATGATCTTGTAAAACTACTAAAAAATGTTTGGCTACTCCAAACTATTACCCTCTGAAAAGGACACCAAGCGTTAGGTGGCAACAATAAGGTGTTAGGAACTAAAGATGTGGAAAATAGTGGCGAAAAGGTTCGTGTTAGGAATAGAAAACCTTGTTATCGTCATGAATCATCAAGTAGACGGGAGAGAAGAGCGTTAATCTGGAAGGAAACTTTACAATCTCCTTTCAATCTTTATTTGTTGTGAAAGATGTATCGGCTTTCTCACCACAGTGATAATAGTGGCATAAATAGGTGTTAAGAACTAAAAACCTGCATATCTTCAAGTATTATCAAACATGGGGTATTCAGAGCGTCAGGAAGGAACCTTTGCAATCAGGCTTGGGGCTTAACTGGTTCAATCTTTATGTTTTCTTAAAGATTTATCGGCTTCTTCACCACTGTTGGCTGTGTTTGGCTCCCTTCTCCCGTTGAATAAGTTGAGCATTACGTATTTAAAAAGACAGATACTTTTTCTCAGAGTTGTTGGAGACCAAAAGTGCTAAAAGCAGGACAACAACTGGACCTATATTTGTCAGATGGACATAAACACGGCTCTGATTGGATGCTACTGTTCCTCTGAGTTTCTCTCTTTGTATTCAATTATTATACCTGAGAAAGTACAGGTATTTGAGTTCAACATGTAAGAAGTAGAAAGTACAGGTATTTGGGTTCAACATGTAAGAAGTAGAAAGTACAGGTATTTGAGTTCAACATGTAAGAAGTAGAAAGTACAGGTATTTGAGTTCAACATGTAAGAAGTAGAAAGTACAGGTATATTGAGTTCAACATGTGAAGAAGTAAGAAAGACAGGTATTTGAGGTTCAATATTAAGAAGTAGAAAGTATCAGGTATTGAGTTCAACACTGTAAGAAGTAGAAAGTACAGGTATTGAGTTCAACATGTAAGAAGTAGAAAGTACAGGTATTTGAGTTCAACATGTAAGAAGTAGAAAAGTACAGGTATTTGAGTTCACATGTAGAAGTAGAAAGTACAGGGTATTTGTGTTAACATGTAAGAAGTAGAAAGTACAGGTATTGTGTTCAACATGTAAGAAGGTAGAAAGTACAGGTATTGTGGTTCAACATGTAAGAAGTAGAGAAGTACAGGTATTTGGGTTCAACATGTAAGAAGTAGAAAGTACAGGTATTTGAGTTCAACATGTAAGAAGTAGAAAGTACAGGTATTTGAGTTCAACATGTGAGAAGTAGAAAGTACAGGTATTTGAGTTCAACATGTAAGAGAGTAGAAAGTACAGGTATTTGAGTTCAACATGTAAGAAGTAGAAAGTACAGTATTTGAGTTCAACATGTGAAGAAGTAGAAAGTACAGGTATTTGAGTTCAACATGTAAGAAGTAGAAAGTACAGGTATTTGAGTTCAACATGTGAGAAGTAGAAAGTACAGGTATTGGAGTTCAACATGTAGAAGTAGAAAGTACAGGTATTGAGTTCAACATGTAAGAAGTAGAAAGTACAGTATTTGAGTTTCAACATGTATGGAAGAAGTAGAAAGTACAGGTATTTGAGTTCAACATGTAGAAGTAGAAAGTACAGGTATTTGAGTTCAACATGTAAGAAGCTAAGAAAGTACAGGTATTTGAGTTCAAATGTAAGAAGTAGAAAGTACAGGTATTTGAGTTCAACATGTAAGAAGTAGAAAGTACAGGTATTTGGTTCAACATGTAAGAAGTAGAAAGTACAGGTATTTGGTTCAACATGTAAGAAGTAGAAAGTACAGGTATTTGTGTTCAACATGTAGAAGTAGAAAGTACAGGTATTTGTGTTCAACATGTAAGAAGTAGAAAGTACAGGTATTTGGTTCAACATGTAAGAAGTAGAAAGTACAGGTATTTGAGTTCAACATGTAAGAAGTAGAAAGTACAGGTATTGTGTTCAACATATAAGAAGTAGAAAGTACAGGTATTTGAGTTCAACATGTAAGAAGTAGAAAGTACAGGTATTGTGTTCAACATGTAAGAAGTAGAAAGTACAGGTATTTGAGTTCAACATGTAAGAAGTAGAAAGTACAGGTATTTGAGTTCAACATGTAAGAAGTAGAAAGTACAGGTATTTGTTCAACATGTAGAAGTAGAAAGTACAGGTATTTGTTCAACATGTAAGAAGTAGAAAGTACAGGTATTTGTGTTCAACATGTAAGAAGTAGAAAGTACAGGTATTTGGTGTTCAACATGTAAGAAGTAGAAAGTACAGGTATTTGGTTCAACATGTAAGAAGTAGAAAGTACAGGTATTTGAGTTCAACATGTAAGAAGTAGAAAGTACAGGTATTTGGTTCAACATGTAAGAAGTAGAAAGTACAGGTATTTGTGTTCAACATGTGAGAAGTAGAAAGTACAGGTATTTGTGTTCAACATGTAAGAAGTAGAAAGTACAGGTATTTGTGTTCAACATGTAAGAAGTAGAAAGTACAGGTATTTGGTTCAACATGTAAGAAGTAGAAAGTACAGGTATTTGGGTTCAACATGTAAGAAGTAGAAAGTACAGGTATTTGGGTTCAACATGTAAGAAGTAGAAAGTACAGGTATTTGGGTTCAACATGTAAGAAGTAGAAAGTACAGGTATTTGGGTTCAACATGTAAGAAGTAGAAAGTACAGGTATTTGGTTCAACATTAGAAGTAGAAAGTACAGGTATTTGTTGTTCACAGAAGTAGAAAGTACAGGTATTTGGTTCAACATGAGAGAAGTAGAAAGTACAGGTATTTGTGTTCAAAATTTGAGAAGTAGAAAGTACAGGTATTTGTGTTCAACATGTAAGAAGTAGAAAGTACAGGTATTTGGGTTCAACATGAGAGAAGTAGAAAGTACAGGTATTTGTGTTCAAAATTTGAGAAGTAGAAAATATAGGTATTTGTGTTCAACATGTAAGAAGTAGAAAGTACAGGTATTTGAGTTCAACATGTAAGAAGTAGAAAGTACAGGTATTTGGGTTCAACATGTAAGAAGTAGAAAGTACAGGTGATTTGTGTTCAACATGTAAGAAGTAGAAAGTACAGGTATTTGGGTTCAAACATGCTAAGAAGTAGAAATATAGGTATTTGAGTTCAACATGTAAGAAGTAGAAAGTACAGGTATTTGGTTTCAACATGTGAGAAGTAGAAAGTACAGGTATTTGAGTTCAACATGTAAGAAGTAGAAAGTACAGGTATTTGGGTTCAACATGTAAGAAGTAGAAAGTACAGGTATTTGTGTTCAACATGAGAGAAGTAGAAAGTACAGGTATTTGTGTTCAAAATTTGAGAAGTAGAAAATACAGGTATTTGTGTTCAACATGTGAGAAGTAGAAAGTACAGGTATTTGAGTTCAACATGTAAGAAGTAGAAAGTACAGGTATTTGGGTTCAACATGTAAGAAGTAGAAAGTACAGGTATTTGGGTTCAACATGTAAGAAGTAGAAAGTACAGGTATTTGTGTTCAACATGTGAGAAGTAGAAAGTACAGGTATTTGAGTTCAACATGTAAGAAGTAGAAAGTACAGGTATTTGTGTTCAACATGTAAGAAGTAAGAAAGTACAGGTATTTGGGTTCAACATGTGAGAAGTAGAAAGTACAGGTATTTGAGTTCAACATGTAAGAAGTAGAAAGTACAGGTATTTGAGTTCAACATGTAAGAAGTAGAAAGTACAGGTATTTGAGTTCAACATGTAAGAAGTAGAAAGTACAGGTATTTGGGTTCAACATGTAAGAAGTAGAAAGTAACAGGTATTTGTGTTCAACATGTAAGAAGTAGAAAGTACAGGTATTTGTGTTCAACATGTGAGAAGTAGAAAGTACAGGTATTTGTGTTCAACATGTAAGAAGTAGAAAGTACAGGTATTTGGGTTCAACATGTAAGAAGTAGAAAGTACAGGTATTTGTGTTCAACATGTAAGAAGTAGAAAGTACAGGTATTTGGGTTCAACATGTAAGAAGTAGAAAGTACAGGTATTTGTGTTCAACATGTAAGAAGTAGAAAGTGGTCAGAAAAATAAGTAGTGGAGTAAAGTACTGATACCAGAAACATGTACTTAAGTACAGTAACGAAGTATTTGTACTCCACTACTTCCCACCTCTGTTAAGAGCCAAAGACGTATGAACTAACAAACCTACTGCTACTCCAAATGAACGCCCTCTAAAAAGGGCACCGTGTGTTAGGGTTATGATGGCAATGCATGTAGCACACACGTCTGTGCATCATTAACAACACTTAGTAAGAATAATTAAGGTTAAACAAACTGAGTTTACCAGCATGTATACATGAGTATATCTCTATTAACCTCAACGTTAAACCACGATAACAGACAAGATGATTGTGTCTCCTTTTAACAGGATTAGCAAGTAAAACGCTTGCTCTGTATTGTCATCATAAAGGATATGAAGGGCGGTGTGTTGTGATATTAGAAAGGACAGTACGATCTCTAGGGACTAAATAACAGAAACAACCTAAATGGAGAAATACAACTTAAATGGGAAAAATGCTCGTTGTGAGATTCCCAGAAATGAATTTTTATTCTGCTTTTAATTTTCTCTTCACTTCTGGTGCCATTCAGGTCTATAAATGTGCATTCAGTGCTTTGCCTTAATTACGGTGCTTTCAGGATTAGGTGGATTCTACTCTCGTTCTTTATAAATCTCCAGATGAAACGTACAGCACAATGAGATTTTTCAAAGAAAGTATTTTTTCCCCTTCGAGGCATCATTACATTTCATCGATTCTTCCGACATAAAACCCTATTTTAATTTGATACGAGGAGGCTGGCAGACACCAATTAAACATAGAGTCTCTTGTATCGCAGGAAAAGGATCCATCACAGAAGCTTTTGCCTTATTTACCGTATTAAGCTCCGCCCCTTTTCCCACTTCTGTTCAATTGCTAACGTTTTAGCTCTTCGAGTTTAGCACTCGCAGTATATACCAACTCAAGTATATAATAACTCTCACAAAAAAAAAAGGGGGATTTTTTTTTAAAAGTCAGATATTTGAGAAAAAGAAAAGAAAATGCAGAATTTTCAGATGTTGATAAAAAGTCCAGACTTTTTTGATTTTGATAAAAAGTCAGATTTTTTGGAGAAAAAAAACTGAATATTGAGTTTATGTGAAAAAAGTCAGAATTTTGTGAAAAAAGTCAGAACTTTGTTAAAAAAAGTCAGAATTTGAAGATTTTCAAAAAGAGTCTAAATTCTGAGATTTTCAGAAAATAATAAAAATGTTGTGATTTTGAGGATAAAGTCAGGCTTTTTAGAAAGAAGTCAGAGATTTGAGATTTTATGAAAAATGTCAGAATGTTTTGATTTTGGGAAAAAGTTAAACATTTTAGATTTTATGAAAAAGTCTGAATTTTTTGATTCTATGAAAAAGTTGGAATTTTGGGGAAAAGTTAGACTTCACAATTATTACATTACATTACATTGCATTTAGCTGACGCTTTTATCCAAAGCGACTTACAATAAGTGCGTTCGACCAACAAAATACAAACTTGAAGAAAACAGAATCATAAAGTACATCAGGTTTCATAGAGCAAAAAACATTTCAAGTGCACTCAACTGGCTTTAGATAAGCCAGTCCTTTATTAGTATATAAGTGCTTTGGTTAATAGTTCTATCGCTCGAAGTGGAGTCGAAAGAGATGAGTTTTCAGTCCTGGAAGGTGTGTAAGCTATCTGCTTGTCCTGATGTCAATGGGGAGCTCATTCCACCATTTAGGAGCCAGGACAGCAAACCCACGTGTTTTTGCTGATGGGAACTTGGGTCCCCCTCGCAGCGAGGGTGCAGCGAGTCGTTTGGCTGATGCAGAGCATAGTGCACGCGCTGGGGTGTACGGTTTAACCATGTCCTGGATGTAGGAAGGGCCAGATCCATTCGCAGCATGGTAAGCAAGTACCAGTGTCTTGAAGTGGATTCTAGCAGTTATCGGAAGCCAGTGAAGGGAGCGTAGGAGCGGCGTGGTGTGGGAGAATTTAGGAAGGTTGAAGACCAGGCGAGCTGCTGCATTCTGGATGAGCTGCAGAGGTCGGATGGCACATGCAGGTAGACCAGCCAGGAGGGAGTTGCAGTAGTCTAGGCGTGAGATGACGAGAGCCTGGACCAGAACCTGCGTGGCTTTCTGAGTCAGCTGGGGACGTATCTTCCTGATGTTGTAAAGCGTGTATCTGCAGCAACGGGTTGTAGCAGCGATGTTTGCAGTGAAGGACAGGTTGTTATCTAGGGTCACACCCAGATTCCTTGCAGTCTGAGTCGGGGAAACAACTGAGGTGGCCAATGTTGATTGTTAGGTCAAGAGTGGGACAATCTTTTCCCGGAAGGAAGAGCAGCTCAGTCTTGTCAAGGTTGAGCTTGAGGTGATGAGCAGACATCCACTGAGAGATGGTCAGCTAGACAAGCAGAGATGCGTGCGACGACCTGGGTCTCTGAGCGGGGAAGGATATAATTAATTGGGTGTCGTCAGCGTTGCAGTGGTAAGAAAAACCCATGCGGGCTAATGACTGATCCGAGCGAGTTTGTGTACAAGGAGAAGAGGAGGGGGACCAAGAACCAGAGCCCTGAGGGACCCCTGTAGTTATTGACAAGGGTCGGACTCGGACCCTCTCCAAGTCCACCCCTGTAGTACGGTCTTTCAGGTATGAGGTGAGGAGGGAAAGTGCAGAGCCTGAAACTCCAAGTTCGTTGGAGAGTGCGAAGGAGGGATCTGAATGATTCACCGTGTCGAATGCAGCAGACGGTCCAACGGATGATGACAGAGGAGAGGGAGGCTGCTTTAGCAGTGTGCAGTTCCTCAGTGACAGCAAGGAGGGCAGTTTCTGTGGAGTGACCTGCCTTGAAACCAGACTGGTGCGGATCCAGAAGGTTGTTCTGATGGAGATAGCAGGAGAGTTGTCTAAAGACAAGTGTTCAAGTGTTTTAGACTCTACATTTTAAATTTTTGTGATAAAAAAAACGCGATTTAAAAAAAGAGCATTGTGATCGTGACTGTTATCAGAGATGATGGGATGGTTTTACAGCATCCTCTGTTAGTGACTGCACTATTATTATAATGTCAAAACATCAGTATATGATGGATATTCTGTACGTAACAGGTAGGTGAAGAGACAGCAGTGCAATACATGGATTACTACGGAAACACAAATGGGAGAAAATGTTGAGCTTTTTGGTGTGAAAGTCCGAGGTCTAAAATATAATTATTCAGGTTTTCTGCCGGCGTACTCTAAGCCTGCCGAGCCTAAAGCATCAGGGATTTCAAAAGAAGTTGTGTTTTCAAGATGTTTCTTAAAGTAAAGTTTGTTATACCTGAAATAACTGGCCACTGCCACAACATGTTTCCTCACCTGTGCTCGCTGGAGAGGAGAAACCTTTGAATATTTGTAGATGAAGAAATGCCTCAACGCCTCAAGAATGAATCCTGTTCCTCACAATCAGAACACTTTATTCACACCAGTGATTTATGTAATACATTCCTCGCAGCCTCTCACTTTACTGGATTAATTAGTCAGTGAAAGACTCTTGATTCATGAAAGCCTTGCTGCTGTTAGCCTTCCTCTCCGTCAAAATGCCACCGCTCAAATGTGCATCCTCCCAAAAACTGACAGCAGGACAAGGCTTTTAAAGACGCCCGGGGATGATACATGGCACCGAGCCCACACACACACACACACACGAACACACCACACACAACACACCCACACACACACACACACTTACACACACACAACACACACTACACACACAACACACACACACACACACACTACACACACACACACTACATTCGGCTAATGTAAGAGGGTTGCGGTCAAGTTTTTTCTCCCAGGAACCTGAAATGACCCAGAAGTCTCTGAGTGGTGAGAGCTGTTTCTCTAGATCAGGGATGGGCAAATGGCGGTCCGTGGGCCGCATGCGCCAAACACAGATTAAAACTAGAGTAACCAGCCTGTTTGGAAAGTGTACAAAGTAGAAAGTACAGGTATTTGTGTTCAACATGTAAGAAGTAGAAAGTACAGGTATTTGAGTTCAACATGTAAGAAGTAGAAGGATAGACAGATATTGGGTTCTAACCGTAAGAAGTAGAAGTACAGGATTTTGGGGTCAACATGTAAGAAGTAGAAAGTAGCATGTATTTGGGGTTTCAACATGTAAGAAGTGAAAGTACAGGTATTTGTGTTTCAACATGTAAGAAGTAGAAAGTACAGGTATTTGTGTTCAACATGTAAGAAGTAAAAGTACAGGTATTTGAGTGTTCAACATGTAAGAAGTAGTTAAGTACAGGTATTGTGTTCAACATGTAAGAAGTAGAAAAGTACAGGTATTTGTGTTCAACATGTAAGAAGTAGAAAGTACAGGTATTTGAGTTCAACATGTAAGAAGTAGAAAGTTACAGGTATTTGAGTTCAACATGTAAGAAGTAGAAAGTACAGGTATTTGAGTTCAACATGTAAGAAGTAGAAAGTACAGGTATTTGAGTTCAACATGTAAGAAGTAGAAAGTACAGGTATTTGAGTTCAACATGTAAGAAGTAGAAAGTACAGGTATTTGAGTTCAACATGTAAGAAGTAGAAAGTACAGGTATTTGAGTTCATCATGTAAGAAGTAAAGGCAAAAAGTGGTCAGAAAAATAAGTAGTGGAGTAAAGTACTGATACCAGAAAAATGTACTTAAGTACAGTAACAAAGTATTTGTACTCCACTACTTCCCACTTAACACTACTGTGCATGCAGGGCATCTCCTGAGTAATTCATCGTGCGGTGGGGATCACTTTCACAGCCGCTCGACCTAACATCGTGCGGCAGAAACCGAACCGCTGCACCCCCCCCTCAGAAACTACTCTGCAACTTCTGTATTCCTGTGGCGTGTGACGAATGGTGTCGGCACATTACTCCGCTGAAGCGTCTCTCATGCATAATTCATCCCGCAGCCTACATTCCACACGGACATTTCCAAATCCCTTTGAAGTTAATTCCCTCTCCGTGATAAACAGCCGCCGTGTTGGGCTTATGATGTCGTCTGTCGGGAATAAGTCACCTGTCCGAAGCTGTTCTACTGTACAACACACAGATTTACATCCCATAATGCTGCGGGCAGGAAACGCAGAGGACAACAAGAAAAAGCTTCCTGAGTATTTTGTGCATTCAAGGAAAATACGAGGATAGATTAACATGATTTACATTATACACACACACACACACAGACGCACAGACACACACACACACAGACACACACAGACGCACACACACACACACACACACACACACACACACACATAGACTATTCTTGCACTATTTGATCTGATGTATTGTGTTGCACTGTGAGAGGAGCCTAAGATGTTCATTGATATTTCTACACTGTAGCTGATCACAATAAGACCTTTGAATCTTGAATCTTCCCCTTCCTAGCTTCTTTTGTCCTCCGTCCATCCTGTGTGATTATCTTTCCGTGGAGCTTCTTACTTCGCGCACACACACACACACACACACACACACACACACACACACACACACACACACACACACACACACACACACACACACACACACACACACACCACACACAACACACACACAACACACAACATATATACACAGAGCGGTCCCTCCACCGAGCAGCTAATGGGCACACAGAGTAAAAATGGACGGGCAGTTTGAAGATCTCCCGCTGTGCATTGTTGTAAATCACAGAGTCATTGCGCGGGTGATGAGCACTGGGAACATATAGAAGCTTTTCTCTGCTTCCACACACAGTGAACTGACATCCAGCGGTGCACAAAGGAGTCACTAAAGTCAGCCTGAAGCATCCTTTGTGCTCCTCTCAGTAAACACAGAGCTGAATCCAGATCAGATGCACGCTGCAGGTTCTTCAGCTTTTCTCTCAGTGATTGGGAATTCGCCTCCACCGCTTCATGCTCGCCGTCGGAGCAAAGTCGCGTCTGTCCGCGTCTTGACTTTACATGTAATCGCGCCGCCCCCAAACATCGCATCGCGTCCGGTGTGAACGCAGCATGACCTTTTTAAAGTACTCAGCCTGTCTTTCACATAAACATTAGATCTCAATCTGCTTGTATGCAACACAATGATGATATCAACTCTTCCTAGCATGCAAATTGCCCTTTGCAGAACCCACTAACTGTTCGCAGGCTTAAGAAGTGATTTTCAGTTATTCTGGCTATTCCAACAATCCTAACTGAACCTTAACATTAGTTGTAACCCTAGCAAGTGTTCATTGTTACCACTAACAGCTTTTGAACGAGTTTAGATGAGACGTGCATTCCTCTACGTCCTAGCCATACTTGCCAACCCTCCCGATTTTCGCGGGAGACTCCCGATTGCATTGCCCTCTCCCGGTTTCCTCCCGGGGTCATATTTCTCCCGCATTTCTGACAAAATCAGATTTGCTCACGACTGTATCCACTCGGACTTTAATACAGCTACACCATTGTTTGGTTTCCATGGTTGCGCGTCTCTGTAGCAGCGTGCGCAACTGAAAGTCTGAGAGGGTGAGGCAGATAGTCACAGAAAACTGAACAAGAATCGACAACACTCCTCTGCTCACTCCTTTCCTGTGAAATACAGGTCCAGCCCACACACATGCTCCATGGTGCAAGGCAGTGCACTTACCACTACAATAAGCATGTTAATGTTAATCTAACAGCTCCGGCTATAATCCACTAGCACCCCCCCCCCCCCCCTGTTGGTTTTGAAATGCTCCCGATTTCTGAGGTCTCAAGGTTGCCAAGTATGGTCCTAGCCACCATGCATGGTTACTGTAAAAATACTTAAAAGAACAAAAGATGAATACGCTTTTGAAGATAAAAGAAAACGATGAAAGTATAACGTTTGTCCTCTAGAATGAGCCAAAGACAAGCTGCATTTCTCCGTGATACCCTCCTGCCTCGCTGCAGCTTTCATGTATTTCATCTTTAACTGCGCAGTCTATTAGCTGATTGATGTTTCCTGAGGATGCCCCGAAGGCCATTTCATCTCCATGTCTAAATAAGCAGAGACTCGTTATGTGCCGATAACACATGCTGCTGTACTGTAGCTGCAGAGTCCCGCTTCCTTTGGAACAATATGTTGTCTGAATTGCAATGAGGGGAAACTGTCATTAGAGCTCCTTCTCTCATGCTTTGAAGATGTATGCGCATGTTTTACGTGTTTGAAAAGGGTTGAATGGTGAGGATCATGCCGCTGGTGATGGATCCCGAGGGGCTGATTGCTCTCTCTGGCATCGACTAGCTTTCCTGAGGAACGCTACAGGAAGACGGAGTGCAAACCTGTTAATGAGGAGCGATCCACTGTCAATCACAGGCTATGGGTGGGAAATCAGGGAAACATAACATGCAGTGCTCAGAGTTTAGTGATTACAACGCAGAAAATACATTTACAGCAATGGGTTGTATGTTTGAGTCTTAGAAAAGTAAGTAGATTGTAACAGCAAGGGGTTTGCAATGGAGTTTATCGGACAGATCGTCTTCTTATTGTTTTACTGGAGCTCTAAACATACCAATGAACAACTTTGATTGAAAAACCTGCTGCCTTTAAGGAATTGGTGTTCAGGTGTATATCAGTATGTAGTGTCTCTACTTTAAAGAGTCCTCTCCTGCTGATGTTCAGGTGTATATCAGTATGTAGTGTCTCTACTTTAAAGAGTCCTCTCCTGCTGATGTTCAGCTGTATATCAGTATGTAGTGTCTCTACTTTAAAGAGTCCTCTCCTGCTGATGTTCAGGTGTATATCAGTATGTAGTGTCTCTCCTTTAAAGAGTCCTCTCCTGTTGATGTTCAGGTGTATATCAGTATGTAGTGTCTCTACTTTAAAGAGTCCTCTGATGTTCAGGTGTATATCAGTAGCCTATGTAGTGTCTCTACTTTAAAGAGTCCTCTCCTGCTGATGTTCAGGTGTATATCAGTATGTAGTGTCTCTACTTTAAAGAGTCCACTCCTGCTGATGTTCAGGTGTGTATCAGTATGTAGTGTCTCTACTTTAAAGAGTCCTCTCCTGCTGATGTTCAGGTGTATATCAGTATGTAGTGTCTCTACTTTAAAGAGTCCTCTCCTGCTGATGTTCAGGTGTATATCAGTATGTAGAGTCTCTACTTTAAAGAGTCCTCTCCTGCTGATGTTCAGGTGTATATCAGTATGTAGTGTCTCTACTTTAAAGAGTCCTCTCCTGCTGATGCTCAGGTGTATATCAGTATGTAGTGTCTCTACTTTAAAGAGTCCTCTCCTGCTGATGTTCAGGTGTATATCAGTATGTAGTGTCTCTACTTTAAAGAGTCCTCTCCTGCTGATGTTCAGGTGTATATCAGTATGTAGTGTTTCTACTTTAAAGAGTCCTCTCCTGCTGATGTTCAGGGTGTATATCAGTATGTAGTGTCTCTACTTTAAAGAGTCCTCTCCTGCTGATGTTCAGGTGTATATCAGTATGTAGTGTCTCTATTTTAAAGAGTCCTCTCCTGCTGATGTTCAGGTGTATATCAGTATGTAGTGTCTCTACTTTAAAGAGTCCTCTCCTGCTGATGTTCAGGTGTATATCAGTATGTAGTGTCTCTACTTTAAAGAGTCCTCTCCTGCTGATGTTCAGGTGTATATCAGTATGTAGTGTCTCTACTTTAAAGAGTCCTCTCCTGCTGATGTTCAGGTGTATATCAGTATGTAGTGTCTCTACTTTAAAGAGTCCTCTCCTGCTGATGTTCAGATGTATTTCAGTATGTAGTGTCTCTACTTTAAAGAGTCCTCTCCTGCTGATGTTCAGGTGTATATCAGTATGTCGTGTCTCTACTTTAAAGAGTCCTCTCCTGCTGATGTTCAGGTGTATATCAGTATGTAGTGTATCTACTTTAAAGAGTCCTCTCCTGCTGATGTTCAGGTGTATATCAGTATGTAGTGTCTCTACTTTAAAGAGTCCTCTCCTGCTGATGTTCAGGTGTATATCAGTATGTAGTGTCTTCTACTTTAAAGAGTCCTCTCCTGCTGATGTCAGGTGTATATCAGTATGTAGTGTCTCTACTTTAAAGAGTCCTCTCCTGCTGATGTTCAGGTGTATATCAGTATGTAGTGTTTCTACTTTAAAGAGTCCTCTCCTGCTGATGTTCAGGTGTATATCAGTATGTAGTGTCTCTACTTTAAAGAGTCCTCTCCTGCTGATGTTCAGGTGTATATCAGTATGTAGTGTCTCTATTTTAAAGAGTCCTCTCCTGCTGATGTTCAGGTGTATATCAGTATGTAGTGTCTCTACTTTAAAGAGTCCTCTCCTGCTGATGTTCAGGTGTATATCAGTATGTAGTGTCTCTACTTTAAAGAGTCCTCTCCTGCTGATGTTCAGGTGTATATCAGTATGTAGTGTCTCTACTTTAAAGAGTCCTCTCCTGCTGATGTTCAGGTGTATATCAGTATGTAGTGTCTCTACTTTAAAGAGTCCTCTCCTGCTGATGTTCAGATGTATTTCAGTATGTAGTGTCTCTACTTTAAAGAGTCCTCTCCTGCTGATGTTCAGGTGTATATCAGTATGTCGTGTCTCTACTTTAAAGAGTCCTCTCCTGCTGATGTTCAGGTGTATATCAGTATGTAGTGTATCTACTTTAAAGAGTCCTCTCCTGCTGATGTTCAGGTGTATATCAGTATGTAGTGTCTCTACCTTTAAGAGTCCTCTCCTGCTGATGTTCAGGTGTATATCAGTATGTAGTGTCTCTACTTTAAAGAGTCCTCTCCTGCTGATGTTCAGGTGTATATCAGTATGTATAGTGTCTCTACTTTAAAGAGTCCTCTCCTGCTGATGTTCAGGTGTATATCAGTATGTAGTGTCTCTACTTTAAAGAGTCCTCTCCTGCTGATGTTCAGGTGTATATCAGTATGTAGTGTCCTCTACTTTAAAGAGTCCTCTCCTGCTGATGTCCAGGTGTATATCAGTATGTAGTGTCCTCTACTTTAAAGAGTCCTCTCCTGCTGATGTTCAGGTGTATATCAGTATGTAGTGTCTCTACTTTAAAGAGCCCTCTCCTGCTGATGTTCCAGGTGTATATCAGTATGTAGTGTCTCTACTTAAAGAGTCCTCTCCTGCTGACGTTCAGAGAGATGAAGCGGATGATAAAAAGGATAGGATCTGCTGCACAGATTACTACTGAATTATTTTAGAGAACAAAGAACTCTAAGATTTTCTGAAAAACATAGAATTTGTTGTCGTCCTCTGATTTTGATTAAAGGGAGAATTTGAGATTAAAACCACGAATCGGAGAAAAAATGTTTTGGGACATTTTGCGAAAACAGTCAAGATTCCGAAATCATCCGAAAAAAGATATGTATAGTTTTCTTTAAGTCCCAAATCCCACTTGTTGATTCTGCAGAAGCGTTTAGTTTGAATCTCCTGACTGGCAGGTCGCCTGTACCATATCTCCCCTTTGATTAGCATGTTGCCGACACAAAGGCTTCTGTTGTTATTGTTGTGATGTTCCCCTCCATCACAGGAGCTGCAGGTATTTCCTCCTGAGGGTTTATGGATCAGTGCTCTGCCGAAACTAATCACCTCCAAGACTCTCTTTGGTTTTTAACTCGATTATAATTGAGTCCTGAAACTAGCGCTGCGACTTTCTTTCCCCCCGAGGTTATCTAATGTATGTTTCATGGAACAATGCAGTCTGCTTTTCATTATGCAGCCACGCACCGGCAGCCGTCTGCACGGTGCAGATTCACTTTATCGAGTCATTGTTAGGACATTTTCTAACGCCCTTTAATATAAAACCATCATGCAAACAGCTTTGAAGCAAATGGGTTGTATTGCTATTGTTTAATTCTCCCAGTACACAAGTTCCACCTTGGCTAACTGGTTTTAATTAAAGTCGTTTTTTCTACATTTACAAGTACGATACTTCTATAGTTTTCTTACGAAGCCACTTTTAAGGTTAGTTAATTGTGCAGTCGTTCCTGAACAATCATCATCATCAGCTTTATTAAAGAGACTCTAGGTCCATTTTTAAAAGACATACAACACTCAAATATTAATTTAAAAAGGCAGTTATACCAATGTTCCCACAGAGGTGACTGGTATCGTACAGTACGATGATGTAGCTTCCTAGCTAACTAGCTTAAAGCGGCTATTGATACTTCTAGTGAGCGCCAGAGTCCTGCATGGGAGGCTTTTGGTGTCGTCCTAGATGGAGAAAATAACCAACATCCCAACTGTGTGTTAATAATTGCACGTTTTCACTGCTCATATAGATGCGGGTTCGGGTCGGGTTGCGGAACTAATTGGCAATATGTGCGGGTAGCGGGGCGGGTTCGGTATTGCACGTCGCAGGTCTTGAAAATCAGACCCGTGCAGGACTCTGGTGAGCGCTCAGCAGCCGACAATGCTAAAATGCTAACCTAGCCTAAATTTCACGGTGTTCTGAATTGAGACACACACTCATGCTATATCTCGATTTGCCTACATTATATTCCAACCCAGTCTCACGGCATTTCGTGTTATAGTCACGAAATAAATGTAATCTATTGATTCCTGTTCACCAACACGATTTACGCAGAGAAGGATTTTAAAAGCAATGTATTTATATTGGTGTGTTTCGTGCCTGCACCTCGTCTCTTTGTCCGGTCGGGTCTTGGAAGACCGGAAGCTGTGTGGTTCATAAAAACATGTGCTTACTCAATATCTTACCCTAAGCCTAACCCTATGCCTTTTATTTTAAATTGTATAATGCCGGAGTTTTTTTTCCGTCTGCGAGGAAAATAAATGGCTCAGAGCCTCAGAATACTGACATCGGTATTTTTTGTCATCTTTTTTTCCTTCTAATTTGTTATTATTTACATTGCTTTTAAAATCGTTCTGTGTGACACGAAAAAAATGGCGAAATCGTGTTGGTGAACACGAATCAATAGATTAATTTCGTGACTATAACACGAAATGCCGTGAGACTGGGTTGTATATTCATTACAGACATAATGCCATATTTGCTAACGTACAGTATGTGAACAACAACAAACTATTGAATACCAGTACACTGGTTTAATAAAAGAGGCCAGTGGTCATTTCATTTGGTTGATGAAGCAGTCTTTCCTGTTTTGCTACAATGAACAATGATGTAGCCTCCTAGCTAACTAGCTTAAAGTGGTTATCGATACTTCTGGTCAGGGCTCAGCGGTCGACAAAGCTAAAATGCTAACCTAGGCTTAATCATCTCATGCTATATCTCAATTTGCCATGCAAGTTCCCAGGTATTGCATTCATTACAGTCAAAAGGAGACTCAATGAATGCCATATTTGCTAACGTATGTGAACAGACACTGGTTTAATACAAGAGGCCATTGTTCATTTAATTGGGTTGATAAAGCAGTCTTTTATGATTTGTTACCACAGTACAGTACAACACAGCTGCGTACTACTGAGAGTATCCTCATTTAGCTAAACTCTAACTCACAACAGTTAAAAGTACAGTGAACATAACCCCTAAGAACTAAAAGTTATACATAGGTTTTTTCACTTTTCAATTGCTAGCAAGTTAGCTAGCCACAATCTTCATTTCCTGGCCGTTTCTTAATGTCGAGTACACATGCTGCAGAGCAACTATTTCAAGTATACTACGTCATAGAGTGGCGCAGAATGCTGGGCATTTAACATGCATTTAAACAGTCCTTCGGCGCCACTCGATGACGTAGTATACTTGAAATAGTTGCTCTGCAACAGTTTTACTCGCGATTGAGAAACGGCCACTGTGTGGGCTCAGCAGCCATGTGGTTTACAGACAATGCTAAACGGCTAAAACTCAGCAGTGTACTTCAGAGTATCTAAATTGAGACACTGACCTATGCTTTGTCTCAATTTGGGTACATTCAAGTTCCTAGATATTGCTGTCAAAAGTACGGCCAATGATCGCCATCTTTGCTAACTGTTAGCTACAAACAAAAGAAAGGCTATACCTGAGATGTTCTTCCCATTATTCATTAACGTTCCTCTAGAATTGATTAATTGATTGCAGCAATGTGCAATTTCAGACAATGCTTACAGATCCAGATTCACACACCGCATACGTGACTTTTCCTTGTTACAGATCTAACTGGCCATGTTTCAGAGCATCACTGATAACCCTCTCTTCTCACACTGTACATTTTACATTTATTTTCAATTTAACATTTAATATTCCATTTCTTACATACTTATGGCACATTTCCACTGCAGCGGGGTAGCCCCGTTTAAGCGTCCCTAAGCGTCATTTCCATTACAGTTTAGGACCTGGGGTAGCAACGCCCGTCGAGCTCCCGCTGGATTGTATCATCCCCAATGAGATGTAGGAACGTCGTCACCTCCTCGGTCGACCACGGTGTGCTTTTCTTTGACGTTGCCATTTTTGTAGCTCCTCCGTTTACAAAAATGCTGCAAGCTTGCTTCTAGATATATATGCGGGATGATCTCGCGCACGATCTTGTGACGATTCTCTCTGACCAATCAGCAGTCGAGAGTGTTGACGTCACTAGTTCAGCCCTGGCCCTGGCCTGATAGAACCACGATTTTATGGGGCCGGAAAAAGAGGGGAAAAGTACCCGCTAGCCGGTGCTAGGCTATATGGAAAGGCCACCAAAAACTGGCCCGGCCGCTTCAGGACGATTAAGGACGCTTAAACGGGGCTACCTGCTGCAGTGGAAATGCGCCATTAATGTATATATTATATCCTGCTTTATATTTTGTTACCGTAAATTTGTATATGTTCTACTTTTATAATGCTATTTTATTTCTATTTGCGATGTTTATTTTTTGGATTGTTTGTTTCGAGTCTTTTAATTTCTCTTTGTACAATGCCTTTTCTTTTTATGCCGCTGCAACGCAAACATTTCCCAAATTGGGATCAATAAAGTACTCCTTCTTATCTTATCCTCTCTTCTCGTTGTGTTTCTCCCACAGTCTGAAGAACCAGATATGTGTCCAGTGATCGTCGCAGAGATGAAACTCTTGGATTGATGTCAGACAGGCTGATGGTCAGCTGTCCCTCCATCCTGCTTCTACTCCTCCATCATCTCTATCTCTGTCTTTTTAAAGGAGGATTATAAGGAGATGTTTTGTACCACTCCAGCACTGCATCAGCTCTCACCTGTGGGAACAGAGTGGTGTAGGAATGAGTCCTAAACCCCAGAGAAAAGTCAGCATTTTACCACTTCCTGTCCGACGTCAATGGTTCTCTGAATGTGATTTTGGTTGTTATCCTGAAATAAGGTCTGTCGTTCACACAAGCTGAAGAGATTGTAATGTTTTGTTCTACGACTTAAAAATGTGTCAGTAAATACCCTTTAATTTAAAAACAGTGGTTGCTAACAAGTGTCTAAATGAGACGACTAAACGTCATCACGACCAACATTAGCCGCGTTTAGCTTAGCGGTGGTGACGTGAAGTCATGTGACCGTGCTGTAGTTCCTTTATAGCCCAACATTAGCCACCTTTAGCTTAGCGGTGGTGACGTGAAGTCATGTGACCGTGCTGTAGTTCCTTTATAGCCCAACATTAGCCTCCTTTAGCTTAGCGGTGGTGACGTGAAATCATGTGACCGTGCTGTAGTTCCTTTATAGCCCAACGTTAGCCGCCTTTAGCTTAGCGGTGGAGACGTGAAGTCATGTGACCGTGCTGTAGTTCCTTTATAGCCCAACATTAGCCGCCTTTAGCTTAGTGGTGGAGACGTGAAGTCATGTGACCGTGCTGTAGTTCCTTTATAGCCCAACATTAGCCACCTTTAGCTTAGCAGTGGTGACGTTAGCTTTTTACTTCAGAGATCATAAAGTGGACACAGATTTATTATTTCTGCAATAATCCAAAATCACATGGAGGAATCCCATTGGACCAGGGAGATGCTGCCTTCAGGGTCCAACACAGAAATAGGACATCCCTGCATCACTCTGTACAGAACACAGTGTCTCTGATTTAATCGATCGACATTCCTCCGCAGCTGTGTTTCTATCCCGTTTGTGGATCCGACACACAGCATATTTCTAAACGTGCATACATTATTTTCCACAGTACTGTGAAGTGGATATGAGGGTTGTTTTTTAACTCTTTATGTTTGCTTCTACTTGAATAAAACAGTGTATTTATGTGAAATGACGAAGGAGAAATAGACATTATTTAGCATTGTGGGCTTTAAATATGAGTCCATCACCATCTCTGCCCTCTGTTCGGATGCTTTTACATGTGCAGTGAGACCCCCCCTTGTGTGTTAAAGGGGTCGATGGCAATAATGACACCAGTGGGACTCTTCATCTGTTGAAATTGTTTTATCTTTTGACTCTGGTAGAATAATAATCCACACGGTAACTGGAGATAATTTTTGTTAAGCTAAGACTCATTTTCATAGATTTAGATTTAATAACTTTGCATCTGACAGGAAACACTTCTCATGTGATCTGGCTGAACTGATGACTTGTTTACAACTAGACCCATTGTGTTTATGTACATTATCACAAGCAGAAGTCCTGAGCAGTGGTATCAAAAATCATTAAAAAAACCACAGAGGTTTTCAAATTGTGAGACGGGCCTCCCAAAGGTTTCAGGTTTATGGTCAAAAATAATAACAATAATTTATTAAAATGTCATGTCAAATATATTTTTCAATTTAATATTGTGTAATATTTATTTATTTAACCAAATAAACAGACAATACATATTTTGTTTCTATCCCCTTCAATATATGTATTATTCATTTAATTGTAATATATTTTTAAATGTATGTGTTTTTTATTGCTATGCCCCTTAAAACAATTATTATAATTTTAATTCTAATATGTATTTGTTCTATTTATTTGTTAGTATTATTATTTATTTAATTAACTTAATATACACTTAATATTTTTGTGTTTTTATGATTATTACTACTTAATATAATTATTATTTATACTTTTAATCAAGACATTTCAATGTATTTGTATAATATGTATTCTAATGGTAATATTATTATTTGTTCATGTTAAGGTGAATATTTTTTTTGTTTTAATTGTATTTTTTAAAACAAATTTTAATAAAGTACATATATGGACGCGGGAAGGGGGGGTGCTGGAGCACCCCCATCTGCGAGGCTCCACTAGTACCCGCACCCCCAAACGCAGCGCGCCTACGGTGTAAGCGCGCCACAGTTTCGCCGCTGCGAGGCTCCACTAGCACCCCCCCCCCCTCCCAGCGCGTCACAGTTTTGCCGCTGCGAGACGCTACTAGCAACCCCCACCCCCCCGCACCCCCAACTCTGACTGACTTCCCGCGTCCCTGTATAGGGACAAATAAAACAAAAAATAAGCAACAGAAAAAAAATTAAAAATGTCCACTTTAACAAACTAATAAATGCCTTAGGACAAACAAGTTATGTAATTTATGTCTTGGCTAAATTCGTTAGTATTTATCGGATTAAATAACACAAGCATTATTACATGTTACTAGTTAGATGCTTTTATCGAAAGTGACTTACATACTCAATGCTGACTGCAGTGGGGTTTGAACATGTGCTTCACTGATCCCAACACCAACGCACTAGACCACTGCGCCACAGCCTCTGTTGTCCAATAAGCATCCAGGAATTTAGTAAAGTAAATTAAAGGGGGGCCGAGAGCAGGGCGTTCAAACTGCGGCCCGTGGTACATTTTTAATCGGCTCTCAGCTAATCCTTAAAGTATAATGGACACCTGAACCTTGTCTTATATTGTACTTCTTCAATATGTATGTAAACAGATATTACACAGGTGTATTCATGTGTTAATGAGCCCACTTTCAAATCAATTCAGTACATTAAAGTGAAGTGAAGCTAACAAATCTTAGTTGATATAAAAAGCCCAATAACTTATTTCCTTAACTTGAAATAGACCCTTCATATTTCCCCAGGAGCTACAACACAATAAAGTGATCCCTCTGGAGAGCTGGGATGTTTCTTAAAGGATATTCAAGAATAATCTACCTAACTTATAACTTGAGGCAATGTCCGTCACCTCTAGTGAAAACAGTTCTGACCCCCTGGCCTACAGTCGCACACTTTGAAAACCTCTGAAAAAACACCCAAAAAACAGTGAATTTCTTCAGATTGAATAATCTCTTCCACAAAGCAGCACACAGTCAGCTTGTGTTCAGAAGTATTTCCTTTTTAATTTCAGCACGGTCTTCATCTCAGGGAGGTGTCACTGGCCGCTTCACAGACATGTAACTCTAAATGTAAGTCTTGTGAATGTGTTGAGGGTAAAAAGGGTAATTCAGCTTTATAAATAAATATAAGTAAATATCCCACTCGGAGCTTATGTAGCATTCTTCTTTCTGACGTTAGGAAATGAAAGGTGTTTAAAGCTAACGAACAAGACGATTATAAATAAGATATATGACGGTGGTGGATCAGAGGACTTTTTTTCTATCTGTTGAATCATTTCTCCAGTCCATTCACAACCATCACAAACTGATGTCACTTCCGCCGCCGCCGCAGACATCGAGAAGAATACTTTATAGAAATGTGTTTTTTTTAATAATGCACGTATGGTTTGTTATTGCAAGTCCAGAAATCATCACAGGAAGTTCATCTGTCGAACTTCCTCTCGTCTGTGCTCTGTCGTGTCTGAGGAGAGAATAAAAAGACACTTGCAACAACAAAACTCTGCTTTGTGTCACTTTGTTTTATTTCTGATCATTGTAGAAATATATATTTAGAATAGAATAGAATCATTTAATGTCATTATACATATACAATGAAAGAAAGAAAAGCTTCTCCCTTTTAAAAGGTGCCATCAAAACAAAAACATCACAACATACGACAACAAATACACGCAGCATTCATATGTAAGAATAAAGTGTCCTTTGGCGTCACTATCAAAACGCACTGGGGGCCCTTTAGCGTACATTTTCAAAGCGGACTGTCCCAAACGATAGCTGAGGATTCTGGGTAGTGTAGTGTCTTCGGCCATCCTAAACTCCAAAACACTATTTGTTTCTCCGAATCGAAGGGGAAAAACACAAAAGCATTGCACACTATTTAAACCAATCAATGTTGTGCAATCAACAAGGATAATCTGGTGTTTTGAGTTGATGAGTCGTGCAGATATCACTGTCAAATCAATTAGAGAGAATACTTACTTCCGGGTGTAAAACACTCTAAAGAAACTACTATGAGCTGCTCCGACCTCCAAAAGTCCAACATTATACAATCAAACAAATAAATAAACACAAGGATAATCGTGTGTTATTGTTGAGTAAATCACAGTGTGTGGTTTAGAACAGAATACAACATTAGAAGGAAAAAACGATGAAACAATACAGATTTCAGTATTCTCTCCCCATAACTGACGGCAACAAAAGTCCGACATTATACAATTAAAATAAAGAAGTAAAAACAATAAGTGTGGCTTGATATTGAGTTAGAAAAAGGTTGATAAACGCTGTGAGAATGGATCTGCGGAGAGCATTTAGCTGCGATCCCAACTCGTCTATTACCAACGTTCAGGGAGCTCTATGCAAGTCAATGGGACGCCCTGATAGCTGAATATTGACGCCAAAGGGCCCCCACTGCGTTTGATATTGACGCCAAGGGATCCTGACATAACATCACTATAGGACGAGTTGGGAGGGAAAATGTGTTATAATACGGGGGGTGGGGGTTCCAGGGGAAAAGGCCAGTTTGAAGAGGGGGGGTTTTGAGGATGATAGGGTGGTTGATTGTCTGATGTGTATACGGAGGGCGATCCAGAAGGAGGGTGTTGCATTGGAGGAGACCCTGTTCCCCTTTTCCTGTAGCGTGTTCTGTCGGTGTTAGTGCATGTAAATGGTCTGCAAAGGCTAAAATCCCTGAGTTTCTCTTCCCCATCTCTCGCCTCCATTCAACTCCTTTGTTTACTTCCGAAACATATTGACACCACGGGTGCTCCTAACTTATCTTTAGCATCCTTTTTTAATGCTAAATTGTTTCTTACAAATATTTATTTTTTATTATATTATATATATATTTGTTTTTATTTACTTTGCAACTTATTTTTTTAGATTGTTTATGTTCGCACCACCAGAAAGCAAACTCCTTGTACCTGGCAATAAACCTGATTCTGATTCCTATTGGCTAGCACTCCAACACATTGTACGTGATAGGCTAAGGGGCGGGACATCTCGAAGCGGTTGACCAATCACAACAGAGCCGGCCAGCTAACCAATCAGAGCAGACTGGGCTCTGGTTTCAGACAGAGGGTGAAAAGAGGTGCTACATCACAGGCAGTATGAGAACAATGAAGAGCTTTTTGAACATTAAGGCATTGAAAGTAAGAGAAGATTTTTATTTTACAGCTAAATAAGTCTAAATGTTAGTTTATGTAGATGTTAACTATGCTTGTAGCTTCCTCTGATTATATTGTTATGGCCCTAGACTTTATTCTCATTATCCTTTTAGTCAGAGGTGGGAGTAAGTCCTACATGTGCAAGTCATGAGCAAGTCTCAAGTCTTGACCTACAAGTATCAAGCAAGTCCCAAGTCACTGTGGTGAGAGTCAAGTCATTGCTCAGGTCAAGTCAAGTCAAGTCATTGCTCAGGTCAAGTCAAGTCAAGTCAAGTCATACGACATTCAGATGAATAAGCCCAGTTTTATGGAAGCAAACAAGAGACAGAAGTATTTGAATTGTATTAGACACCGAATTTATAGCATTGAAAATAATTACTTTGAAAATCATGAATCTGAATTTTTTTTGCTCCGAATTTACCTATGTGAAATAAAATTGTAAAAATTCAAGTTAAAAAAATTCGAATGTTCAAATTCAGATCCCAAAAATTCAAGTGAAAAAAATTCGACGTCAAATATTTCGGTGTTTAAAATTCGATGTAAAAAAATTCGGTGTGTAAAATTCGACGTCAAAAATTGCGATGCAGCCTCATCCGGGCTACTCAGA
This sequence comes from Gymnodraco acuticeps, assembly GCF_902827175.1. Taxonomy (NCBI): domain Eukaryota; kingdom Metazoa; phylum Chordata; class Actinopteri; order Perciformes; family Bathydraconidae; genus Gymnodraco; species Gymnodraco acuticeps. The sequence goes on from NW_022990834.1 coordinate 201,117, forward strand.
CAGGATAAGCAATCGAGCCCTAATGCAATCAAACCGACTTGGCCTATCAGAGCACGGCTTTGTCAGTCATGTGATCACAACAACCCGGGAGAAAAATGACGGAGAACAGCGGGGCTCGCCGCTCGGGTAAGCAGTCAGTTTGTGCTCTTTATCTTACAAGCAGTGAGGGCTCGACAGCATTTGTATCTTACATTAGCTAAATGAGTGAAGTAGCCTTGTGCCTTGCTGTTAGCAAGCTCCGTAGTTATCATTAACTGAAGTGAATCACAACGTTACCCTGTCCTTTGTGTGTGTGTGTGTGTGTGTGTGTGTGTGTGTGTGTGTGGGGGGACGGTTTGCAAAGTAACGTAACGATCACTTCGGTTAGATAAGTCAAGTAGACCATGCTACACTATACGAAATACTCTCTTACAAAAGCCCTGCATTTAAACATGTTAATGTTACTTTAGTAAAAGTATGCTAGTATAATTAGGAAAGTGTTGTTAGAGTATTTAAAGTAGACACAAGTTATACTATTATATTATATCATTTGATTTATTGTTATTACCGATGCACGAGTTGACTTAACTGTTGTAGTTGGAGCTCATTTTGAACAATGAGCTAACTAATTATTACTTTCATAATGGTGTAATGTGCCGACTATTTTCTACATTAATAGATGAAGGTCTGGTTTGTTCAAACTCTCAAAATAGTAGGACCAGAGCCCGAGAGACTCTAGGGCTCTGAGTAGGACATGCTGTCATAATTACCCAGAGTCCGAAGTGACACCTTTACAATGTTAAAGCTGTTAGATAAATGTAGTGACGTAAAAACTAAAGTATTCAAGATAGTGTAGTGGAAAAGAGATGTTTTTTTTTTTAAATGTTACCAAAACAAAATCTCTTGTTTTGGACTGACAGTAATGATTCAAGAAATAGTAGATAAATAAATACACACACATCAATGTGTTGTGGATGGAACACAACAAATGGTGCTCTTACCTGTGATGCCTCCTCCACACATTATAACCAGACTGTATCATTCAAACTATAAGTAACAGTTCTAGCTACTTGACTTCAGACAAACAATTCAAAAGACAAAATCAACACAATGTATTGAAAGACCAATCTTTATTTCTCTCCTTTTGTTTGTGTTATTAAACCCTGTCAATCTAAAAAACTGAGCAACTCAACAGTTAACTTTATATTTCTTATTGTCCAAAGCATCTATTACACTATTTGTTCCCCTCTCATATTCACAGGATGGATGATTAGAGACTTTGGGGGAAACCTCAGCTTTATGAACGTCCTGTCTGTTGCTTTGACCGGAGAGGGCTGAGGGTCTTTCCCTGCGAGGAGTCCTCCTCGCAGGGAAAGACCCTGCAGGCCTGAGGGAGGAGGACCAGACCTGATGGAGGAGGACCTGCACCACCTACAGAACTTAGCCCATGCTGGGCATAGCTGTTACCACCTGCACAGGCCTAGCCTGTCAATTAACAGATTAACATTGAGTGTAACTTATGTATATTATTTCGTTTTTATTTTAAAAAAAAATGGTGATGGTTCATGCTTGATAACTTTTAGTTCACATTTCAATAAATTGTATTTGCACTCCTTTTGTCCGTTATTCTTACTGAAAATGTTAGATTACACATTCACATCTGACTGAAGATTGGTACCATTTATTTATGACGTTCCAAACTCGGCGGCACAAGGCACAAGGGATGTGAAGCTCATAAAGTGAGGCAAATGCATTTGATCAGCTGACTTTTTTTTTGCCAAACTTTATAGGCCTGACAATAATCACACTGTCTCTGAGGTGCAACGTAAAACACAAAACAACACAAATGAAGTTCCTGTTAGACTACAAAACTAGTCAGTGTGCAGGTCTTTGTGTTACAATACAAGTGTCTCTTAGTGAATGTCCTGTACTGCTCTTAAATCTCATCACATCAGCTTCTCCTTTCCCTCTTGGATGTTCTTCTGGACCCTCAGAGAAAGAGAACATGGTGAAGCAGTCCTGTCTCTCAGGCATGTCCTTTCCTAACAGAAATATCAAAAAACATATTATTGCAGAGCAAGTGTGTTATTTAAGAAAGAGGTTTGTTTGTTCATAAATATAATGATTTTTTTATTTGAATGTGTTTTTTAAATCCAACAGTGTACTGCAAAGATAATCAGATTATGAATAAACCGTTCTAAATTCATCAACATTGAAATAAATGTATTATTAAAATAATATTTAACTGTTATCAAAACTTAGTGCAACTGTGGAAGCTTGCTCTGTCCGGTTGTCTCACTGAAAGACAAAGGGTGGCAGCTCTCACTATGTGATGTTGCTTGGTAAAATGTAAATGTAACCTTTTGCTACTAAAGTCCACTCAACATCACTGATGTGTAGGTGATCTAGTATTTATTCATGTTTAATGGCATGTATATCAGTCTATTGGAGTCATTACTTTATGCATTCTTTGTAAAGTATGAAAAAGGTGTACCTTGAAATCTGTGCTGAAGTTCTCTGCTGCTAGGAGTCCAGATCTGTCTCTCCTCCTCTGGTCCAGGTCTGTCTCTCCTCCTCTGGTCCAGCCTGTCTGGATCACCTTGAGGACACTTTGAACAAACAGATGTAAAGTTACAGACTTCTTTACATGCAAACAACTTGTTATCTTCTTTTAAAAACAGGTCATAATCTTATTGTTATACTTCAGAAATGGCTGGATATCACAGTCCTTATACTGTATCAGTTTGAGTATTATTGTGTAGGTCCTTTTTATTTTACTGTTACTTTGGATGAGGTTTTCATGAGTCAGTCAAATTAATTTGTTTTCAAATGCCATATTCATATGTATCACACACGTAAGGGTAACACACAAACCTATTTAACAAATACAATGTAATGGATAAGCTTAATTTCCACTGAAGTCACAGATAACGTCATATATCATATTTAAACAAATCATGTCCTTGTCACTAAAGCATTGACTACGCTATTCATCGTCCTTAAATGCAGGAATTAAGTTACATGTTCCGTTCTACAGCCACGATGAGGCTGTTTCTCAAGTGTGAGGATAATACAATTAAAAGAGGCATTGGTAATAATATTAAAAACAACACTGTTTGGGTCGTTCGTCGGATAGGCGGTTAGCTGCAATAAATAACTCCAGTTCAACAAACCATATTACAATATCTAAGGGAGCGTTATTTCTGGACCATCTTGAAATGTGACGTTCATATTTTAAAGATACACACATTTCATTGTGAGGTTGATTTAATATACACTAAGCCTCTCTTCAACAATACGTTGACGTTAGCTAGTCTATTGTATGCTATAGTAGAGCATAGCGAATTTAAATGAACCTTAACAATGCATACAGTAACCTAACTATCTAACGTACAAGGATGACCTTATTTTAGCAACCTCGCACAGAAGCCTTTTGGTATACAGTAGCATCCCACTTAATGTTTTACACTCTTGGATGCTACGCATAGCATCGTTAGCACAGATGGAGCTACGATTGCTCAAATGCTACCCCAACTCTAAACATTCATTAACGTTAGCTTAATAAAAACACCAGTAACATAACATAAAGTACGCAGGGTTGACTTACCGAAGAAACTGCATTCATGGACGGTCTGTTTCAACCGCAGATAAATCCTATATTTGCAGGACGAATAGTCCACCAGGAGCCAACACAACAAACACGGCCGAGTTCAAGTAGTGTTCTCCTCATGAGCTGAGCCGCTGTAGCATCACGGAGCTAACGGAGCTAGCAGAGAGGAGCTAGGAGCAGCAGTCCCGTTGTCATGAAGGGGGAATCTAACTATATACAGAATATGTTTTTGTAGATCCAGGCTAGAAACATGTTCATTTTCTGATGTTAAGTTGGACATTTTAACAAAGGGTCTACTGCATCCATCGCCTACAGTTTGCAGCATTGGGCTTCACCGCACTGTCCCGGGGTTTGCCGCTTGGCTCTGATAGGCCAGAAGTCGGTTTGATTGCATTAGGGCTCGATTGCTTATCCTGTCTGAGTAGCCCGGATGAGGCTGCATCGCAATTTTTGACGTCGAATTTTACACACCGAATTTTTTTACATCGAATTTTAAACACCGAAATATTTGACGTCGAATTTTTTTCACTTGAATTTTTGGGATCTGAATTTGAACATTCGAATTTTTTTAACTTGAATTTTTACAATTTTATTTCACATAGGTAAATTCGGAGCAAAAAAAATTCAGATTCATGATTTTCAAAGTAATTATTTTCAATGCTATAAATTCGGTGTCTAATAAAATTCAAATACTTCTGTCTCTTGTTTGCTTCCATACAGTTTCCACATTTAAATCAGTTCAAAGACAGCGGTCATGATAATGGATCTAACCCACACTATGATCTTCATCACATACACAGTTAATCATTTGAAATCTAATTTACGAGAAGTACTCAGATCTTGTACTTGAGTAAAAGTAGAAGTACCAGAGTGTAGGAATACTCTGTTACAGTAAAAGTCCTGCATTCAAAAGTTACTCAAGTGAAAGTAGAAAAGTATTCTCATCAAAATATAATTAACGTTCCAAAAGTAAAAGTACACCATTTACCTCTGAACTGTCATGGAGTAGAAGTACAAAGTAGCATGAAATGGAAATACTCAAGTAAAGTACAAGTACCTAAATATTGTACTTAAGTATTGCATTATTCTCTGTATTTGTATGCATCAGTATTCTCTAACACTTACGGCCCGTCCACACAGCAGCTTTTGGCGATTTGTCCACCGCTTCCAGCGCGTCTCCGCCCATTGACTTTGAATGGGGATGACGTCACTTTCCCTCACTTGTCGCCGAACTGCATTGTGGGGGGGCGAGGCGAAGATTTCCAGGATTTCCAGGATGTTCAGGATTCCAAAGTTGAACATTGTTCAACTTTTGAGGCTGAGCTGGAAGCGACAGCCAATCAGATCCGTTTATGCAAATCTGACAGTTCAAGCGCTAGCCAATCAAACCGCGTGCAAGCTGGGAGAACGAGACCCGCAGTTCATTTCTATATTCCACAAAAATGGAGGAGAAGTTAGTTATTGCGGTAGCAAATCACCCAGTTCTTTATGACCAGTCCCTATTTACTTACCGGGATACAAACCGGAGGAACCAGGCATGGAGGGAGGTGGCAGAGGCTGTGGGGGAAACTGGTAGGTTTTCGCTCGTTTGGGGATTTTATATCCAGTTTACTTCGTTGCTAGTTTACTTCGTTGCTAGCAAGCATAGACAGTATCATTAGCCAGCATGGAATGTAGCATAAAATAGCACCATAAACATTAATCTCATAAATGTTCAAAATGTTAAAAAAATAAATGTTCATCATAGCCCTTCCTATTTGACAATAGTGTAGAAGAACCGGGTTTTTTTTGCTTTGTATGTCGGGGGCGGGATATTCATGTGATATTCATGTGATTGGTTGTTGGTCGCGAAATCCCCAAGCTGTCAGACACGCCCAGCTCCAGGATTTTCAAGATTTGGTCAAAGCTGCTGTGTGGACACACCGTTACGGCCCGTCCACACAGCAGCTTTTGGCGATTTGTCCACCGCTTCCAGCGCGTCTCCGCCCATTGACTTTGAATGGGGATGACGTCACTTTCCCTCGCTTGTCGCCGAACTGCATTGTGGGGGGGCGAGGCGAAGATTTCCAGGATGTTCAGGATTCCAAAGTTGAACAATGTTCAACTTTTGAGGCTGAGCTGGAAGCGACAGCCAATCAGATCCGTTTATGCAAATCTGACAGTTCAAGCGCTAGCCAATCAAACCGCGTGCAAGCTGGGAGAACGAGACCCGCAGTTCATTTCTATATTCCACAAAAATGGAGGAGAAGTTAGTTATTGCGGTAGCAAATCACCCGGTTCTTTATGACCAGTCCCTATTTACTTACCGGGATACAAACCGGAGGAACCAGGCATGGAGGGAGGTGGCAGAGGCTGTGGGTGAAACTGGTAGGTTTTCGCTTGTTTGGGGATTTTATATCCAGTTTACTTCGTTGCTAGTTTACTTCGTTGCTAGCAAGCATAGACAGTATCATTAGCCAACATGGAATGTAGCATAAAATAGCACCATAAACATTAATCTCATAAATGTTCAAAATGTTCAAAAAAAGAAATAGTGGAGAAGAACCGGGGTTTTTTGCTTTGTATGTCGGGGGCGGGAGATTCATGTGATTGGTTGTTGGTCGCAAAATCCCCAAGCTTTCAGACACGCCCAGCTCCAAGATTTTCAAGATTTTTGAAAAGCTGCTGTGTGGACGGACCGTAAGACTTTAAACCGTGACATATTTCCGTGGTCTGAAGTGAGACGGCGGTATGATGATAATTGCGTCTTTTAAATCTGCAGTTTCTTCTCTGCCCTTAAAGGGATAGTGGAAATCCGCGAATTTTGGGTTTAACTTATGTATTTGTATTAAAAATAAGCATAATAAACAATTTTTTTTAATTTCATGCGCCTAGTTTCATTTTATTTTCAATTTTACTGCGCCCTCTCAATGAAACGAAATACTTCGGGAATCGTCGGGAATCTTCGGATGATGACGAGAGCAGAGGAAGACGGGCACAAACAATGGCAGACATTCAATAGCATTTGCATGTGAATAGCCAACCTTTATTATGGTGAATAGATGTGTTTTGTATGGCTGTAGTGCGACAGCAAATGCAGAGAATGGTGTATCGACTCATGCGTTTCCAAGAAACCCAGCCATTCGTCGTCAGTGGGTGAAATTTGTTCAGAAATGTTCACTCTAGGTAATACTATAAGACTGTAAGACGGCAATACTTTATACCGAGTATATTGCCATAAATATGATGATTGATTATCAGTAAAAAATTCTACGTGACACAACGACATTGGATTAACCTTGAGATGCGTTTTTATTCCGTTGAACACAACTTTTGATCACAAATCAAAAAAGGTAAGACGTAATTATTGTAATATTTTTGGAACCGGATGTTGTTTACTTTCTCTTTTCTGGCTGATAGCTCCAGGAATTCGAGGTCGGACAGTGATGACATTACATCTGTGGAGTCTCAGCTTTAAATCGTATATCTTGTTTGTGCAGTTAAGATAGTAATAAGGGAATTTCCACCGTGTGTTGTGTGTAAAAAAGCGTTAGCATTAGTTAGCATTGTTTCGCTCAATGCTAATTCAAAGGCTTGGTATTACTCTTGTGTTTTTTCTAGCTAACAATTGTTCTTATTGTCAGTTAGCGGAGTTTCTTACCTTTAAAAGGGTATGAAACATTAATAGTTTCATAAATGTTAAGAAGCCCTGAGACATGTGAGAGAAAAAAAACTGGGAGGGGTCCACTGGGGGGACCTTCGGGCTTAACTGGTTAACAATGATTAATATTTGTAAAGGCTACAGGTGATCTTAAGATGCGTGAGCTATGCTTAGGGACCTACCAGTCAAGATTATTTGTGTGTAGGGGTGCATCATCTGGCGCCTGGTCCTGGTCATCCTCGCCATTGCCCATGCCGTGAACCATCACCTCGGGCTCGGGCTCGAACAAATAAGGACGTAATGGTCCATCGTCTGGCTCAATATTGTCACCATCGTCGCTTACTGAACCGGATTCAGATTCAGTTCCTAAAACGACATTTTCGTAGGAAAGCCGAGAGGATGTTTCTGACTCGCTATCATCACTGGATACCTCGTACAATCCTTCTTCTTTGTCTGGTATATTTGCCCTTCCACGTTCATTCTGCATAGACGCCATGGTTTGTTATCGTATCGTCTTCCTAAGTTTTCGTCACTTCCGGTTTGGCTGAGTCGAACATTTCGTTTCTAAAAAACTTCGGGAAGCTGCAATAAAGTGCTTCTAACATGCGTAAGGCAATTATTATATTTTTTTAATCAGGTGTGATTGTTTTGGTACGTAATTATGCTTGTATATAAGTTAAAACGAAACTATTTGAGGTTCCATTTCCACTATCCCTTTAATTCATCCGTTCAGATGAAGAATATTTAGAGCTTTGCATCAAACCACTAATGCTTCTTCTTGGAGGAAATGAACATTTCTCTCTGCATACAAAGTGGGGAGAAGTAGAGAGAGAGAGTAATGAATATGAATCCATTTTTAATGGCACATTAATAAAATATGTTATGCCTCATCATTTCCCGAGGCTGAAACGCAGCGTCCTTACATTTCCCTGAAGCCGAGCGCGCTCATTAACAGTTTTACACACACACACACACACACACACACACACACACACACACACACACACACACACACACACACACACACACACACACACACACACACACACACACACACACACACACACACACACAGTGTGAGAAAAAGTTTTTAGAGAGTCCATGGACTCATGTCCATGGACTTGTCCATGGACAAGTGAGTTTGGCAATTTACTTGTCCGAATACATTTTTCACTTGTCCAGAATGGACAAAAATTGGGGCCACTGGAATCTTCTTCTTCGTCATCGTATTTTACATTTTCCCACGGTTTTTACGACACCGCTAACGTAAGTGAGCCGTAATATTTTACTGCATCACACAAAGGGTTGGGTATCGTTTGGATTTGAACGATTCTGGTTCTGCTTTTCGATTCCGGTTATTTTTGGTTCTCAATTCCGGTTCTTTGAGAGGGTCAAAATAAGTCCTATGACAAACTGGGAGAAAAATATATTTATGAAAACATTAAGTCAAATCTGTATTCCTATTTACAAATCACTTCATACTGTTGAATTTCTTACGGTTATTGAATACAATTATATAAAAATAATCTCTGCATTGTTTAGTTAGTTCTAAGTGGTGCAGTTTGAGAATGTACAATTAGCCCAGTCTCCTCTGATGTTACACTGCAACCTGCCTGTGAGACAGAGTCCAACCACACATGTCCAACACATAGGACATAACCTAATAATAATAATAATGACACATTAGATGTATAGCCTATAGGCCTAGCGCTTTTCTACAACTGAAATACGCTTACACATGTCCTGCAATACACATGCTGCAACTGCTCACTGTTTGTAAAAGTAAATAAATAGTATTTTCATTTCAATAATGTACTTTCTATACCCTGCTTCATAAACAATACTGACATCCCTGTGCTCCTCCGAGTCTGGGGGTCCGGGGATGTGAGGACAGCGCGAGGACACAGACAGGGAGGCTGCTTTACTTCATAAAGGAAATGGTGGTCAATATTAACAACATCGGAGTTAAAACGCTTAATAACCTTCATTACATGTTAGAGAAAGAACATAAGAAAGTTTGACAAAGATGAGGCTGTTAATCGGGCAGCGGATCTGCTGTGTGTAGAAAGAGAGAGAGAGACGCTGAGCTGCACCGTGCAGCGATCAGCTGATACGGAGCATAGAGAGAGCTGCAGTCCGCGGGGCTCGGCCTCGCCTCCTGTCCTCACAACTCTTATTAATCCCGGTACCGGACAATTGTTATTGTTTCCTACTCGGAACCGAGTTTTGCTTCCCAACCTTGCCACTGTGCTACACTTCCCGCCCCGCCCCGTCTAACTGTACAGAAAGCGGCGAGATGCATTTCCTTAGGAATCGACAAGCAGAACCGAAACTAACACTTCTAAACGAACAATGGCGGACACGTACAATTTGCGAATGAGTTCTGCCTTTTGTAAACTGAATGTATCAATAATGTGTCAATAAATCAGGCCGGAAAACGTCACTTGTCCGCCGGACAAGTCAATTGAAAGATCTACTTGTCCGATATTATAAATAACACGGTGGGACGTGTACTTTTTCGCACACTGACACACACACACACACACACACACACACACACACACACACACACACACACACACACACACACAAACATCACAAACATCACACAAACACACAAACATCACACACACACACACACCACACACACACTGAAGACACAAAACTGCATGCATGCACGAAGACTATTGGCTAGCGCTCCAACACATTGTACGTGATAGGCTAAGGGGCGGGTCATCTCTAAGCGGTTACCAATCACAACAGAGCCGGCCAGAGCAGACTGGGCTTTGGTTTCAGACAGAGGGTGAAAAACGTTTTGAACATTAGAGCATGGAGACACTGAATACTGATATACACCTGAACATCAGCAGGAGAGGACTCTTTAAAGTAGAGACACTACATACTGATATACACCTGAACATCAGCAGGAGAGGACTCTTTAAAGTAGAGACACTACATACTGATATACACCTGAACATCAGCAGGAGAGGACTCTTTAAAGTAGAGACACTACATACTGATACCTGAACATCAGCAGGAGAGGACTCTTTAAAGTAGAGACACTACATACTGATATACACCTGAACATCAGCAGGAGAGGACTCTTTAAAGTAGAGACACTACATACTGATATACACCTGAACATCAGCAGGAGAGGACTCTTTAAAGTAGAGACACTACAGACTGATATACACCTGAACATCAGCCGGAGAGGACTCTTTAAAGTAGAGACACTACATACTGATATACACCTGAACATCAGCAGTAGAGGACTCTTTAAAGCAGAGACACTACATACTGATATACACCTGAACATCAGCAGGAGAGGACTCTTTAAAGTAGAGACACTACATACTGATATACACCTGAACATCAGCAGGAGAGGACTCTTTAAAGTAGAGACACTACATACTGATATACACCTGAACATCAGCAGGAGAGGACTCTTTAAAGTAGAGACACTACATACTGATATACACCTGAACATCAGCAGGAGAGGACTCTTTAAAGTAGAGACACTACACACTGATATACTGAACATCAGCAGGAGAGGACTCTTTAAAGTAGAGACACTACATACTGATATACACCTGAACATCAGCAGGAGAGGACTCTTTAAAGTAGAGACACTACATACTGATATACACCTGAACATCAGCAGGAGAGGACTCTTTAAAGTAGAGACACTACATACTGATATACACCTGAACATCAGCAGGAGAGGACTCTTTAAAGTAGAGACACTACATACTGATATACACCTGAACATCAGCAGGAGAGGACTCTTTAAAGTAGAGACACTACATACTGATATACACCTGAACATCAGCAGGAGAGGACTCTTTAAAGTAGAGACACTACATACTGATATACACCTGAACATCAGCAGGAGAGGACTCTTTAAAGTAGAGACACTACATACTGATATACACCTGAACATCAACAGGAGAGGACTCTTTAAAGTAGAGACACTACATACTGATATACACCTGAACATCAGCAGGAGATGACTCTTTAAAGTAGAGACACTACATACTGATATACACCTGAACATCAGCAGGAGAGGACTCTTTAAAGTAGAGACACTACATACTGAAATACACCTGAACATCAGCAGGAGAGGACTCTTTAAAGTAGAGACACTACATACTGATATACACCTGAACATCAGCAGGAGAGGACTCTTTAAAGTAGAGACACTACATACTGATATACACCTGAACATCAGCAGGAGAGGACTCTTTAAAGTAGAGACACTACATACTGATATACACCTGAACATCAGCAGGAGAGGACTCTTTAAAGTAGAGACACTACATACTGATATACACCTGAACATCAGCAGGAGAGGACTCTTTAAAGTAGAGACACTACATACTGATATACACCTGAACATCAGCAGGAGAGGACTCTTTAAAGTAGAGACACTACATACTGATATACACCTGAACATCAACAGGAGAGGACTCTTTAAAGTAGAGACACTACATACTGATATACACCTGAACATCAGCAGGAGATGACTCTTTAAAGTAGAGACACTACATACTGATATACACCTGAACATCAGCAGGAGAGGACTCTTTAAAGTAGAGACACTACATACTGAAATACACCTGAACATCAGCAGGAGAGGACTCTTTAAAGTAGAGACACTACATACTGATATACACCTGAACATCAGCAGGAGAGGACTCTTTAAAGTAGAGACACTACATACTGATATACACCTGAACATCAGCAGGAGAGGACTCTTTAAAGTAGAGACACTACATACTGATATACACCTGAACATCAGCAGGAGAGGACTCTTTAAAGTAGAGACACTACATACTGATATACACCTGAACATCAGCAGGAGAGGACTCTTTAAAGTAGAGACACTACATACTGATATACACCTGAACATCAGCAGGAGAGGACTCTTTAAAGTAGAGACACTACATACTGATATACACCTGAACATCAACAGGAGAGGACTCTTTAAAGTAGAGACACTACATACTGATATACACCTGAACATCAGCAGGAGATGACTCTTTAAAGTAGAGACACTACATACTGATATACACCTGAACATCAGCAGGAGAGGACTCTTTAAAGTAGAGACACTACATACTGAAATACACCTGAACATCAGCAGGAGAGGACTCTTTAAAGTAGAGACACTACATACTGATATACACCAGGGCCCAAGAGTTCAAAACTTTTAATCCCTATCTGATCAGATCAGATTTATCTTTTGGGGAGTTCAAAACCAACAAACAGGATTAGGATCACTTTGATATCCGATCAGATCAGGAAATCCAATCCAAGCTTTAATCTGGATCAAATCTTCAAAACGGGTTGTTCAAACCGACAACACAGGATTGGGATCAATTTGATCCCAAAAAACTGGATTATCCTGATCCCACCAGAGGGTTGGATTTCCAGTGGATTACCAGAGCAAAATATACTGTACCATTTATTTTAAAATATGTTTCAATTTAAATTAGATGGCAAAGTTTGTTAACTGAAATAATACACCATTTTTAGCCTTCATGGGAAATACATTTTATTTTTCCATTTTTTGCTCACGTTTGTGGTGGCCTATTTAGTTTTCAAACAAATGTTGATGACATAAATGTTTATGCTCATGAAAGTATCACAACAAAGATTGTCAATCACAAATGTAATTTAGATTAAATAAAAAATATCTTCAACAACAAAAAAGTCCATCATCTGTCATCACCTTTCAAAAGTAATTGCAGACAATAGCATCTCGCCTTGCACCACCACTCAGTGTCTCATTTAGATGGAAATCCATAGGTGGGCCTAGATCATCAGCAGGTGCGAGGGGCTCTGGGGGATCATCGATGTCAGAGAGGGGGACTCTGCGATGGACAGCGATATTGTGTAGCACAATACAAGCCAGTGTTATTTGGCATGCTCCTTGGGGTTCCACTCTCAGATAGTTGAGGCATGCAAAACGCCTCTTCAGTACTCCATTCAAGCGCTCAATGGCACACCTTGTTCTTCCATGGGCATTGTTGTAGCGCATCTGTGAAGGAGTGTTGGCCGTGGGGAAAGGTGTCATCACCCATGGTAGGAGTGGGTAGGCACTGTCGGCTAATATAACTCCATCCGGCCTGTTGGTTTGGAATTCAGTGAACAACCGGCTCTCTCTGAAGATACGTGGACTGACCCAGGCCATCTCACAACACAGTTGGTGATGGCAAGGTCAGCATCTCCCACAAGTTGCACATTGATGCTGTGCCTCCCTTTCCTGTTGACATATTCCCACTCCCTCTGACGAGGTGCTTGAATATGTACATGGGTGCAGTCGATCACCCCAATGGTGTTGGGCATGTCTCCCAGAAGAAAAAACTTCTGCTTCACTTTGGCAATCTGGCCATCAGTGGGAAAAGTCACAAAGTGATCCAGCAGGCGAGCCAGTGCATCAGACACAGCTGTCACCACTTCACCCACTGTTGTCCTGTGGACTCCCATGCTGTCAGCTATGACCTCATAGAATGTTCCACATGCGTAAAAGCGCAGGGCAATGAGGACCTGTTCCTCTACAGTCAGAGCATGACTCTGCAAGTTTCTGCACTGCAGTTGTGGCCTGACCAGATCAGCAATGTAGTTGATGTCATCAAGTCCAAATCGAAAACGATTGTACAGTTCTTCTGTTGTGTACTGTTGGAGAGGTTTGGGGCGCTCGGCGTGTGGACCCTTTGGCGGTAACCTCTCCTTCCAGCATGGAAGATGTGAACAATCCCTGCCATGACTGTGTTCTGACTGTTGTTTCAGTCAGTAGGCCTACATCAGTCTCTGAATAACAACTAATTGCAAATACACACCTGGAATGAATGTCCAGATTGGTTAGGGCCTGCGGTTAATTATGTAATTAATAGCAAGGCCAGACCTATACAACTAATTGCTGACCTGACCAAACCATTGAGTTGGAAAGATGGACAAAAAGGGGCCTAATTTTACATCTGCTGAGACCCATGCACTGCTGCTGGGTGTAAGGAACAATTATGACTCCATAGTTGGTAGCTTTAACAGAGAGGGTGGAGCGACTAAAGTAAAGAGCGGAATATGGATGGAAGTTACAGACAATGTGAATGCCACAGGATCTGGACACAAGAGGACGGTGGACCAAGTGAGGTTGAGGTGGAAGAATTTGAAGCAGCAAGCTACCAAAGACCACAGCCAGGCTAAAAACCCACAGACGGGTAACAAACCACATAAAAGGGGACAATACACAGATGTGGTGCTTGATAGCATTGATGGTCAGCAGTCACAATCTTTACATGGAATACCAAACGTTGTACTGGATGGTGAGTCACAGGTATGTGTGATTTTATCCTTGTTCCTATATAACTACAATTATTATCTTGTATAATTGTTATTTTCATAGTACTACAATGGCTATATGTCTTACATAGCATCCTAGTACTACAATTTTCCAGGTTGCATGCTTGTGATCATCTTATTAAGGGGTATAAAGTATATTGATAAACTTTCATTTCAGGTCGTCAATGCACCTGATGTGACACACACCATTGAAGATGAGGTCCTCCTGACCCATGTGGATCCAGAAGCTGGACCTTCAGCCAGGCCTGATGACACACTGCAAGAGCCACCTCTAAAGAGAAAATGCAAGCGCACCAGAAAACCAGAGCAGAGGGATGATGCCTACGAGACTCTGCTGAGCCGTGAAACGGAGAGGGATGATGCCTACGAGACTCTGCTGAGCCGTGACACGGAGAGAGACGATGCCTACGAGACTCTGCTGAGCCGTGACACGGAGAGAGACGATGCCTACGAGACTCTGCTGAGCCGTGACACGGAGAGGGCAGAAATGCAGATCCGTCTGGCCGAAGAACAAATACAGCTGTGCTGGCTTCAGCAAACTGAAACCTCACTGAGAATTCAGCTCCTCAAAGCACGCCTGGATGATCCAGCTGCCTTTGAATGAATGCTTTATTGTTGTTACCCTAGTGGGAGTATTTTTTTAAATTACAATTTCATTATGATTTGATGTCCTTTATGTATTTAAAAATATAATTAAACATTATGTCTCTGCAATGTGGTCTCCTGTCTTCCTTGTATTATTTTTCATATCCACTAGATGGCGATCGGTAGGATTAAAGCACTGATATTCAGGATCTAGTCATCTTGAAAAATCGTAATCTGGATCAGACTGATCCTATCCTGAATTGCTTTGAACTCCAGGGACAAAATCTGGCCGACTTGTCTGATCCTGGATCACAAAAAATGGGATTTCAAAATCTGATCGGATCTGATTGAGATTAAAAGCTTTGAACTCTTGGGCCCTGAACATCAGCAGAAGAGGACTCTTTAAAGTAGAGACAATACATACTGATATACACCTGAACATCAGCAGGAGAGGACTCTTTAAAGTAGAGACACCACATACTGATATACACCCGAACATCAGCAGGAGAGGACTCTTTAAATTAGAGACACTACATACTGATATACACCTGAACATCAGCAGGAGAGGACTCTTTAAAGTAGAGACACCACATACTGATATACCCTGAACATCAGCAGGAGAGGACTCTTTAAGTAGAGACACATACATACTGATATACACCTGAACAGCAGCAGGAGAGGACTCTTTAAAGTAGAGACACTACATACTGATATACACCTGAACATCAGCAGGAGAGGACTCTTTAAAGTAGAGACACTACATACTGATATACACCTGAAACATCAGCAGGAGAGGACTCTTTAAAGTAGAGACACTACATACTGATATACACCTGAACATCAGCAGGAGAGGACTCTTTAAAGTAGAGACACTACATACTGATATACACCTGAACATCAGCAGGAGAGGACTCTTTAAAGTAGAGACACTACATACTGATATACACCTGAACATCAGCAGGAGACGACTCTTTAAAGTAGAGACACTACATACTGATATACACCTGAACATCAGCAGGGAGAGGACTCTTTAAAGTAGAGACACGACATACTGATATACACCTGAACATCAGTCAGGAGAGGACTCTTTAAAAGTAGAGACACTACATACTGATATACACCTGAACATCAGCAGGAGAGGACTCTTTTAAAGTAGAGACACTACATACTGATATACACCTGAACATCAGCAGGAGAGGACTCTTTAAAGTAGAGACACTACATACTGATATACACCTGAACATCAGCAGGAGAGGACTCTTTAAAGTAGAGACACTACATACTGATATACACCTGAACATCAGCAGGAGAGGACTCTTTAAATTAGAGACACTACATACTGATATACACATGAACATCAGCAGGAGAGGACTCTTTAAAGTAGAGACACTACATACTGATATACACCTGAACATCAGCAGGAGAGGACTCTTTAAAGTAGAGACACTACATACTGATATACACCTGAACATCAGCAGGAGAGGACTCTTTAAAGTAGAGACACACTACATACTGATATACACCTGAACATCAGCAGGAGAGGACTCTTTAAAGTAGAGACACTACATACTGATATACACATGAACATCAGCAGGAGAGGACTCTTTAAAGTAGAGACACTACATACTGATATACACCTGAACATCAGCAGGAGAGGACTCTTTAAAGTAGAGCCTACACACTGATTACACCCATCCTCAGGGAGAGGACTCTATTAAATTAGAGACACTACATACTGAATACACATGAACATCAGCAGGAGAGGACTCTTTAAAGTAGAGACACTACATACTGATATGCACCTGAACATCAGCAGGAGAGGACTCTTTAAAGTAGAGACACTACATACTGATATACACCTGAACATCAGCAGGAGAGGACTCTTTAAAGTAGAGACACTACATACTGATATACACCTGAACATCAGCAGGAGAGGACTCTTTAAAGTAGAGACACTACATACTGATATCAACTCTTTAATGTTCTCTAAATGCTGCATGTGTTGTCAAGTTGCTGAAGATGTTTCTCCTGGTGGAAATGTTTGGGTCGTTGTAGCTCATCTGCACCAACCGGCCTCCGTATGTAAATGCTAAATTATGTTCACAACAAAGTGACGAAGCCCTCATTATCTTATTTCTCTATTTGATTTAAACCAAGTGAAGTGAGTGTGCTTTGCAGTGATGGTTCTTCCTTTATAAGGTGCTCCTGCTAAGCTTTGTATCACACAGAAAAGCTCAGTGTGCTTCATGTGACGGGCATGTTGCGGGTGAAGTGTCCAGGAAGAGGAAGCGGTTTCATCCTCTTTCCTCTCGCCTGATTGGATTCACAGATTGTGTCCGGAGGGGGTTCAGGTTGTCAGGGTGCATCCGTCCAGACGTCACATGGCACTATAAGTCGAGTGTATACACAGAAGAGAGAGTGTTTTAATAGCTAGTTTGAGATTAAAGCTTTACACATATCTCAGAGTCTTGCTAATAAACTGCACAGGATTAAAGTGTTTCCTTAGTTACAGCAGAGCGCTGCAGTGTATTAAAATAAAGCATCATAATCACATTAGTACAGACACGCTGATGACTGTACTCATCATGTTGTCGCTGGATGAATTCATAATGGGTTCCCACAGTTAGGTGTCAAACAATCTGCACCACATGCATCAAATTAAATATGGATAAACACTGATTTCACCTTTTTAATCCAAACAAAATCAGCCCCACGTCTGCATACCTGAGAGGGGCTGCTAATTACAGACGGGCACGAGACGCATATTAAACATGGCACCGGTTACCGTACAATTCTTCCTCTGTCCTGAGGGACCTGTCAGGACGGCTTAGTGTTGTGTGTGTGTGTGTGTGTGTGTGTGTGTGTGTGTGTGTGTGTGTGTGTGTGTGTGTGTGTGTGTGTGTGTGTGTGTGTGTGTGTGTGTGTGTGTGTGTGTGTGTGTGTGTGTGTGTGTGTGTGTGTGTGTGTGTGTGTGTGTGTGTGTGTGTGTGCACATTGGTTAACCAATGAATATAGGCCCCTGTTAAATTATCAATAAATGTCTGCCATTCATAATGAATGGGCCTAAAGGGCAGCAGCTCTGCTTAAAGAACCCTCCTCCATCCCTCCAGATAATAACCTGTCTGAGTTGGAAACGCAGCAGAGATTCTAACCAATCTTTAAATATCCACTAAACCTTGGCTGAGGTTAAAAAGTTGGTGTATCAAAAACACATTCTGTAAAAGCTAGTGGATAATTCAAGAGACCTACAGATGATCCTCTGGGAGCCTGAATGTCTGTGTGTGTAGTCAATATGTTCCTTGTTCATTTTTTATTTATTTTATTTCCGTTAACTGTCTCCGTTTTTGTGGCCTGTGTTCGTCGTCCATACCATAACCCCAACACCACCATGGGCCACTCGATTCACAACATTACCCTAACCCTAACCCTACCCCTACCCCTCACACCAGATACTGACTGGTTTTCGGACCCCCCCCAGACCCCCCCAATAAAGCAAAACTGCACGTTTCAGAGTGGCCTTTTATTGTGGCCAGCCTAAGGCACACCTGTTCAACAATCATGCTGTCTAATCAGCATCTTGATATGCCACACCTGTGAGGTGGGATGGATTATCTCTGCAAAGGAGAAGTGCTCACTATCACAGATCTTTTCAGATTTGTGAACAATATTTGAGAGAAATTGTTATTTTGTGTAAATGTTTTAGATCTTTGAGTTCATCTCCTGAAAAATGGGAGCAAAAACAAAAGGGTTACGTTTATATTTTTGTTCAGTGTATGTCTAAACATACACTTACATTTCTATCAATGAAATGTCGGGGTTGTTCGAGTGTCAGAAGCTAAATTGCGAACATCATGGACACCAACAGGCTCGTGTTAAATTATCAATACATAATGAATGTGCCTAAAGGGCAGTAGCCTCCCAATCATTCAATCTCAAACCCCGGAGAAGATAGAAATCTTGAGCGCATCCTCCATCCCTCCAGATAATTGTAACAGCAGAGCGATGCCAAACGGATTTGATTCTGCTGCGTCTCGCCTGCTGTTTCTTCACAGATTCATCAAGTGTTATATTTCCTCAAAGGCGTGTACATCACAGCCCATTCGTCAGCTTGTTTTCCATTGCTTCTGGTTAATTCTCCTGCAAACGGGAGCGTGTTCAACAAGTTTAATGACATTGCGCTTGGCTGTATGTTGCATCTTTCGTATCTCCAGGGTATTCAGTAATGTATGCAAATTTGAAATGTTTTTCTAATTAGCATTTCACTCCTTCTCTCTGTGCTTATAGCTCGAAGGCTGTGTCAGCAGGCTGTGTTGGATTACTTGTGGCTCTGCGTGCAAGTGTTCATCAGGGAGACTCCTCTCTGGCAGGGAAAACTCCCGACGTAATCAAAGATTCATTGACTACACTCATTAGGAGCAAGTCTCCCAGCTTGGCACATCTCACACTCTCTATTCCCCGCAGGGAGAGGCCTGCCCGCAGAAACCTGCTTGTGGTGAGATACAGATATTTAGAGATGTAGTCTCCTGATGTCTCAATGTCGAGGACTCTTGCTTGGTAGCACATGTCTTCCGAGTCAATTGCTTCAGAAGCGAGGCAAGAATCCTTCCTAGCCTCGGACAAACGAAGAATGGTGGAACAGGCTAACGGGTGTGCAGGTGTATGCGAGGCCCCGCCTTAAATGGAGCGCGATTTCCGCCAAAGATTTGGAAATTGGTCCGTGCGCAAAGCATTGTGGGGATTTTAAGACCGCGGAGTCTATACATATGCGGCCTTGAAATTTCCCGCTAAGTAGCCTACGCCGGCCTCGGTAGAATTCCAAGTATGCTGGACCAGAGATGGGGTCGTTACTAAAAAAACTCGTTACTTTACTCGTTACTTTACTCGTTACTTTACTCGTTACTTTACTCGTTACTTTACCCGTTACTTTACTCGTTACTTTACTCGTTACTTTACTCGTTACTTTACTCGCAGGGCCCGCCCCGCCCCTACAGGCAGATCACGCAGACTGCGGCGCACCTACAGTGTAAGCGCGCCACAGTTTGGCCTCTGCGAGACTCCACTTGCCCCCCAATTACTATTGCATTAAGGAAGACATAACACAAGTCTTTATTTTCATATGCTCTAAAATAGGCTACCAGCCTATTTTAGAGCCTATACCACAACAAGCTAACAGTCTGTGAAACTTAAAGACACTAATGAATGAAACCAGTTCAAGACGCATGATTCTTATTCTTATCATTCTTTATGAGCGCAGTAACGGTAAGGTATCTAATTACTTAGTTATTTAGTATTCCATAACTTAGTAACAGAGATGGTCAAACTAAAGTGGTAGAGACATGGCAGAATTCCTACAATGAAGCGGGACATTGAACTGTTCACCCGTGAGAGGGCGATCAAGAGAAGAGAGTGAACGTTGAGGGAGTTTACAGATGAAAAGACTCAGAAAGACAGAAGCTCAACAACAACAAGTAGCTATATTTAGGTGTTTATTTGTAAATAACAGACGGAAGTTTTTCCTTGTACGATGTGAGGGTCTAAGGACAGAGGGTCTAAGGACAGAGGGTGTCGTATTGTCATACTGATATTCTGTACACACTGTGAAGACCACTGAGACAAATGTAACATTTGTGATATTGGGCTGTAAATAAACATTGATTGATTGATTGATTGATTGATTGATTGATATCGAGAGGAAGTAAAGTCCCCTGGTTTGTCCCTTATACCCTAACTGCCATGAGACAACACAAAATCAAGTTTCCAAAATCCGACACTGAGGTGGTCTTAACGCACCCAACTCTGTGCTGGACATTGGAACAGTCCTTCGGCGGCACTCGATGACGTAGTATGCTTGAAATAGTGGCTCTGGAGCAGCTTTACTCGACATTGAGAAACACCCCGAGTGTCCAGAACATGCACGAACACTGTCCATACATAAAGACAGTGATAGGAATAATGAAGCGTTTTTAGTAGGGCTGTCAAGTTAACGCGTTAATAACGCGTTAACGCAAAAAAAAATTAACGCCACTAATTATTTTAACGCGATTAACGCATGTGTATTTTTTTTCCTTGGCCGCCCCGTAGTTTCAGAGCGCATCGAGTTTAAAATACCATCTACAAGCTGATGCTGACAGCCCCGCTCCTGCCGCCCGCTTGTGGCAGACCACACTTCCACGCTCACCGGCAGTCACCGACTGGCTGTTGGGAGGACCGGGAGGGTGTGTGTATGTGTGGCCCGAGCGAGCGAGAGAGAGACCTTATGTGCATTGTTGTTGTTAGCATCTGGTGCTAGCTAGCTGCGCTAACGGATATGGAGCTGTTTAAATGAAAACAGAGGAGCGACATTTCGCCACAACTGCGCCGAGCACTTGACTTTATGCAGGAAGCCAGAGAGTGGGACATTGTACGAGAAGTCAGCACACTCAGCACGGATAGTGCAACATGATTGCAGCGTCCAGGCAGCTCCCGTTCGAGCATATGCCTTGAGTTGCACATAGCGCCAACGATCTATCACACACACACACACACACACACACACACACACACACACACACACACACACACACACACACACACACACACACACACACACACACACACTTTGTATTGTATTACTGTATGAGAGGTTCCAGGTTGTTGTGTTTAATATTCATGAGAATATTTGTCATTGTTCAAATGATAATAAACATTAGCATAAAGCATATTTGTCCGCTCATATGTTGATAAGAGTATTAAAAACTTGAAAAATATTCCTCTAAGGTACATTTAGAACAGATCAAAAATGTGCGATTAATTTGCGATTAATCGCGATTAACTATTTTAATCGACTGACAGCCCTATTTTTAGCACTTCACTTGTCACTTGTTTCACGTGGAACCTAATTGCTGCAGGTCTCCCTTGAAAAATAGATCAATGACCTCAAGGGACAATCTGGATAAATAAAGGTTTGAAATGAAAATGAAAAAAGTGAATGTAGAAATGTGTAAAAACTAAGAAATCACCACATTTGTAGAAGAAATAAACAGTAAATCTTTAAGACAAATGACTGTGTATCTGAATTCAAAGTAGATGAGCTATTCAGTTCCTAAAGGGCTGTAGTTTGCAGGAATGTGCAAAAGTTTAGAGTAAAAAGTTGTGACAAACAGAGTTGGGTGGAACGCGTTACTGTAATAATATTACTTTTGTCGGTAACGGAGTAGTGTAACGCGCTACTTTTATAATTCAGTAATCACACTACAGTTACTAACATTGCCCCGACACGCGTTACTTCATACTTACTAAAATCAGTCATAATCACACTGACAGACAAGAGGGGTTTCCGCCGCAGGTTTATATGTACGTAATCTGCGCGACTTGCCCGCAGTGTTGCCAACTCCATAGTAAGGAAAGTAGCTATTGGCTGTCCGAGAAGTTGCTAAATGACGTCATCGCCTAATTTGCATATCATGTAATGGCGGCTGTAGGAGAGAGCATGGTAGAGGGGAGGACAAAAAACGTTCCCAACCCTTCAAGGATCAAATTCTGGACTTCTCCAGGAAAGCATCATGATGTTGAGCTTGTCACAGAGATGTTTAGCTTGTCAAGGAGAGGCACACACACAGTGGACGAGGTGATTGAGTGACTGAGGCTGTGTGAGGCAAAGCAAAGGCAGTTCATTATTATAGTGTGAAAGTGAGTGAAGAAACATTTACATTCAACATTTAAATCCCGCTCAAAACCAGGACGGCTTGGCAGTTGGCGCATGCGCAATTAATTTGCAGTCTCGACGCGGGGGAGTGTGGTTGTCTCCTCTCTGCTCTGACTGCAGCAGCAGCTCTGCTGCGGCCAGGCAACTGTCAGTCTGAGCGCCTGTGAGTACTATGGGAGGGAGGCGGGGCTCACGGCAGCACCCGCGGCTCGTTAACTGCAGAACAATGTGAGTCTCCAAACACCAGAAAAGTCCCTAATAACACCATTATAAATCGTTAGATTAGTCGTTAGTCGCTTTTGACACAAATAAGTAGCCGGAGGGTTTGGAAAGCCGCCAAATTTAACGAGAAAATCGCCAAGTTGGCAACACTGCTTGCCCGTCCACATCTCCACGTGCAGTGCTGCATAAACATGGCTGAGTCAGCGATAACTTTCGAGGGGTGGAGTGGAGGTATGCCCATTATTTTGAGTTCGTCCAAAGAATAGACAGGAATGTGCGGTGAGGTGCAAACTGTGTCCAGGCCAGAAGCTGTTATCCACTGCTGGAAACACCACGTGGTCAAACCTCAACAAGCACCTGCAAAGAACACATGCTAAGGTGAAGCTACCGCACAGGGTGCATCAAATTGCAATGCAAAAAAAATCTCAACATATCAAACTGTGTGGGGTTGCATTTTGTTCAGACACACATAAACATAACTTTTGCAAAGTTTTGGGAACATTCATTGGGATTTAGAGGTGGAACACATCATGTGGAAAATATGAAAATTGGCCGTTTGGGTGTTTTCCTGGCAATTTAAAAAAATGCAAAAATGCAAGAAATAGTTTTTGAGAACATTTATTTGGAATAGAACAACATTTATTTATTCAAGAACATAAAGAACAACATTGAAATTGAGTCCTAGCTCTGGTCCAGCTTGCGCTTGCAGTGGCGCAGATTTGGCTTTTTAGAGCGGTCATGCTCAACTGCCTGCAGCACATTGTGCAGGTGCTCCTCGCTCCCGGCTGCTGCCACAAAGTCTGAGGTGAGTTTGACGCCATGCTCGGCACAGTCATTCACAACATTGATGGCACGTACATTCACCACACCCATCTGGATGCTTCACTGGCAGCCCAATCCTCTACATCCAGTGAGAGAAACGCTGGATTGATGTGCAGCTGCCGAACCAGCAGTCTGGGTTGGCGAGGCCAAGCTGCTGGTCTGTGAGACGGTTGGAAACGTTGGCTTGCCGAAGCCAGTGCCAAAGCGGAGCTGTGGGGCTCGCATGGGGAAGTCAGCCGGCTTGTGCTCCAAGATGGCATCTGCAAGTGCGCGCCGCTCGCCAACTGGCACCTTGGTGCTGAAGAGTAGGGCAGCATCTCGCCTGTCAGGTACCATAGGTGCCGCTCCAGTGCCTTGATCGCTGATGCTGCGATGCCCTCGTCAACAGACTTGTTACGCGTTCAGGTGGTGGTAGAGTGTGAGGTCATTCCATGTGGCATCTACGGCCGTGTTGCAGGTCAGCCACCACGTTGCGTAGATGTGCGAAATGAAGTTGGCAAATGCCCAAATCTTCAGCACCTGCTGCCACGTAGTGATGGTCCCCTGAGGAAGCAACGCAATGTGCTGCAAGGCCAGCTTGAGAGTGGAGAGCAGCTTGGCCATCCACCGCGCCTTGTGCAGCAGTGTTTCCGCCAGACCAGGGCTGAGAGGACGTCCACCCGAGAGAGAGTCACGTGACTTGAATTTTGATTTGAGCCGTCTCTTATAGTAGATCTCTTTACGTTAGTGCTCCCGGCCTTTGGAAGGTAACTGGAGTGTGTGCTGCACTGTCTGCACCCAGATACACAAGACACAAGCTGCATGAACTCACGGTAGTCGAGCACTCCTGCAGTGCACGCAATGAGATCAGCACGCAACTTGCCCAGGAACGGTGGTTCGGCCTCATCAGGAATGTATCGGGACAATTGGCCGCTGTCCTTATGTGGCACCAGGTCCCAGTTGTCCCGGAGCTGTGTAAACAATGTAACCTCTGGCGAGCGTGACGTCTCCACCTTGAGATCAGTGAGAATGTGGCTGAGGAGCACCTCGCCGATGTGGTGCCGGCACCCGAACCAGAGCAGTGGTCGACCCAGTGAGAGCTGGAGGGCAATGCAGGATGCAGTGTTTGACGCGGTGGTGTCAAAAGCCATGTTGACAACCTGATCGGTGCAGCACCACCCCTGCAGCAGCTTGCATATCATTCCGCATGGCTCGTCAGTTCCCTTCATATAGGCTGGCACACCAAGCAGTTTGAGCCTCTCCCACCACCACCACTGTCAGACCCTCCTCCAACTGGCGCACATTGGTGAGCATCGGCGTCAACGTGCTGTCCCAGTGCAGGGTGCACATGGGAGGTGGTGTCCACTGCTGCTCACTGATGGCCTCCAGCGTGTGGTGGCACGCTTGGTCTGCTGTTGCATAGGACGTGGAGACCTCTGCCCTATCGCCACCTTCAACCGTGTAGCCAGTGACATAAGACTTGGCCGGCTGAGGATGTCTGCTGGAATGAAGGCTGGTGCCAGTTTTCTTACACTTGCGGGTGGGTGTGTGCTCCGCCGGTGGAGCAGCTGTTTCATCTTCTTGAAACCAAAGCCCAAAGTGATGGCACCAGAGAACGGCATACAAAATGAACCGCTTTATCATGGCTCCCCAATGGGTGCTGGTTACCCCTTTGTGTTGTGTCTCGTCAGATTTGTTAATATTATTTCTCTGTTAGTTTATATTGTCAAGTCCGTGTCTGCCATTTCCTGTTTTACTTTGTTATTTCCTTTCTCATTTCAGGTAGTTCGACTCCTACCTTGTCAGTATGCTCACTGACCTGATTACCTGCCCCGCCCTTATTGTTTGCACCTGTGGAGTCCCTTGAACCTTGTGAATGGATCATCATCATCATCATCATCATCATCATCATCATCATCATCATCATCATCATCATCATCATCATCATCATCATCATCATCATCATCATCATCATCATCATCATGGGGAAGGTGTTTGACTATGTGTATATGTGCATAGTATGTATGTGTGTATGTACATATGTATGTGTATGTCAATCAACAGGTAAAGCAGATTAATAATAATGTATAAAAATGATAATTATTGCAGATTATAGATTATAAATAAATCATTTAGGGACAAGGAGGTGAGATTAAATACATTATACTTCTTCTCACTCCTTTTCGAACACTAGATGTGGGACTGTTTATTACATTACATGTCACTTGTTAGACGCTTTTATCCAAAGCCACTAAATACTGAATACTGTGGACAATCCCCACAGGAGCACTTTGGGGTGAAGTGTCTCAGGGACACAACGACATGCTGACTGCAGTGGGGTTTGAACCTGATCCGAACACCAGCGCACAATGCACTGCGCCACACGCCTCCTTGTTTATGTTGCTAATGCTGTTGTTGTTGTTGTTGTTGTTGTTGTAAATGTCATTTTTGTTTTGATTTCTCTTACATGACTATGCACTGCAAAATGTTTATGTTTGTTTTGTAATTATTTATTTTACTTAGCAGAGATCAAATCCTGGCTGAGCCAAAAATGTCCTCAACGAGAGCAAGACCGAGGTCATCTTTTTTGGACCCCGACCTCCAGCCTCTCCGGTTGATATTCTGGGCTCTCTCAATAAAAACATCCTCCCCTCTGTCATGAACCTTGGAGTGACCTTCAACAGCGCTTTTAAATTTGATAAGCAGGTCAGCACCGTAGTCAAGACCTGCTTTTTTAAAATACGACTATTGGCTAAGACCAAGTCGTTTTTATCTTTTAAAGACCTAGAAAGGGTTATTAACGCCTTTGTTACCTCGAGACTGGATTACTGCAATGCTCTGTACGTGGGTATGGACCAGGCCACAATTAGAATCTAATTTATTTTAAACGTCTTTTATTTGTTTTCAAAGACCTAAATGGGCTGGCTCCGGCCTATATAGCTGAAGTCCTCCATCGCTACACCCCAGCCAGAGCTTTAAGGTCTGCTGACTAGCTGCTGCTGGTAGTGCCCAAGACCAGGCTCAAAACCGAGGGCACCGAGCCTCAACGATGAATCTTCCACGCAAACCAAAGTTAGCCATGGAGTGCCACAGGGCTCAGTGCTCGGACCTATTTTGTTCACATTATATATGCTTCCGTTAGGCAATATTATAAGGAATCATTCTGTAAACTTTCATTGTTATGCGGATGATACTCAACTATATTTATCAATCAAGCCTGATGAAATTAATCATCTAAATAAAATTCAAGACTGCCTCAAGGACTTAAAAACGTGGATGACCTTAAACTTTTTGATGTTAAACACGACCAAAACTGAAGTTATTGTACTTGGCCCGAAGAATCTACGAAACAAATTATCTAAAGGTATACTAACTATGGATGGCATTAATTTGGCCTCCAGTGAGACTGTAAGGAATCTTGGTGTTATATTTGATCAGGATTTATCCTTTAACGCCCACATAAAATCAAATTCAAGGACCGCCTACTTCCATCTACGTAACATTGCAAAAATCAGGCATATCTTGCCTCAAAACGATGCAGAGAAACTAGTCCATGCATTTGTTACTTCAAGGCTGGATTATTGTATCTCCTTATTATCAGGGTGTACCAAGAAGTCAGTCAAGTCACTTCAGCTGATTCAGCTGGGCTGAAGCCCAGGGGCCTACGGAGATCGGGGGCCTATCATGAGCCAATAAAAAAAAAATTATTTCGGATGTTTTTTAAAAATGTTAAATAAACAAAGTCTTGGCTTTCAGAATATGACACTTTTATTACCAAAATCAAACGATAAATACATTTTTGAAGCTTGTAAAGGGAAGAAGTAGTAGTACGTAGTATTTTGATCATTTGCTCCGCTAATCAATCAGATCGATGGATTCCAGTGATTTTTCTCAAAAATGATGAAACAGTCAGTGGGCACCACTTAACAGCCAATCAGAATGAGAATATGTTTCACATGTGACTTATTCAAATTGTGAGTGATTGAGTGACAGATGAAGGTTGTTAAAGTTTGAGAGTGGCGCACGGAAAAGGAAAACTAACACTGATGTCAATTGAGCATGACATTCTTCGTGAGATCGATTTTAAGAACATCATAAAGGCTTTTTCGGAAGCACTGCTAAAGAGGTAAGGCAATGCTGCACTATTCATTGATTCCCAGTAGCCTGCAGGTTTAAATGTGCATCGTTTTACATAGGTTTGTGTTAATCCACCGGAGATAATGATCATTCTCATCTACTGATACCTGGCATTGAGGCCATATGTTGCTGTTCATGGTGCTCAATTAGTGGTGTGTGTGTGTGTGTGTGTGTGTGTGTGTGTGTGTGTGTGTGTGTGTGTGTGTGTGTGTGTGTGTGTGTGTGTGTGTGTGTGTGTGTGTAATCACAGAGCCTGCCGAGGCTATAACTGACTTTGATTTGTTGTTTAAATAGGGGGCCTACAAAGCCCCAGGGCCTGATGGCAGGTTTAGGCGGGCTTGGCACCAATCAGAGCACAAGGCTTGTTGGAGCTCGCCCCCCCTGTGAGGACAGAGAGTGAATACCTGGGGGACACACATACTTTACAGAGATGCTGTTTGAGAAACCAATGTGAGTTTGGAAAATTGCACAGTATAAATCTATTCTAGTCGACCTCGACAATGGAATTATGATCAGTAGAAATGGCCATGACATGGGACCTTTAAGTTGGCGTGACGTTGAAGTCGTGCTGCTGGACTCGCTGTAGTTCCTTTATAGCATAACGTTAGCATTTAGCTTCTGGAGATTAGATTTATGATTAGAACATTATAAAAGTAGGATAGACATGTGGAGATTATCCGGCTGAACAAAACGTGCATTTATCAAACAAGTTCGTTTTCCACAGACCTTATTTCGAGCTATATTCCAAAATCCTCTGGAGAAATCCCATTGCTATTTTTGTCAGCAGCTTACTTCAGGGTAAATACGTCATCCCTGCACCGCTCTATTAAACAGCATCAGTGAGATGAGGGACAGGGATATACCCGTGCATGCATTGGGTAAAAGTTAAGAAAATCCCTTTTTCAAATTGCCACCCCAGTCCAGCTTCCAGTGATTCTTATTTATGCTCACACACCAACGACGTGCAGTCAGGGGAGGCAGGGGAGGCAGAGCCTCACCTGTCATACTCCAATGTAACGGAAAAACAACTAAAGAAAAACTAAATATTAATAATAATAAAATGTCTCCACTGATCTGTGTTGTCAATGTGATTTCTGTTTGATTCCAATCGCTTTTTATAGTCAAAATCAGCTAATTTGCCGAGCTCCGCTACAACTACATGGGAGCGATGAGGAGTGAGGCAGGGACGAGCTCTGCCTCTCGTAAGCCCACAGTAACTGGCTGGAGCGCGGGCACTAATGTAGCATGGGCACTTATTTTGTGAGCGCGCTCCAGCCAGTTACTGTGGGGTGAGGTGAGGCACAGATGAGCTCTGCCTCACCTCAGAATGCGTCACCCCACAGAAACTGGCTGGAAAGCGGGCACTAAGCGCATGCCTGCACCATCTCACTGTATGTCACCAATGTAATGTTTGTAGATCCCTTTATTACATTTATCCTCGCCATCCACAGTCTCTAAATAACTTATTTCACGTATATGATATTTAGGCTCGCTGGTCTCATCATACAACGGTAATGAAAAAAGCACCAAGAGAGGCAGCCATAACCTCTGCCGCACTGAAGGAGGCGCACGTGAGCCCACAGGTTATTGTTGCTACTCTTATTCTACGCAGAGACGGTAGACGCAAACAACAAACTAGACTTTTGAAACTAGAGGAAGATAAGGAGGACTTTTACAAAAAAGTAATAGAGATTGTTGTCCAGAAGGATAGCATGGACTTCATCTTCAAGTCAAGGTAAGACCACAATTGTAATGAACATGGGATCTTACTAAGAAAGAACAATCCAATATTTAGATCTTGGGTATCCTTTTGTTGAACAGTCTGTTTAAAATGAATCGAAGCTTCAGACTAAAAAAGCTTTTGAAAATAACCGAACATTTCGATTAAGGTCAAAATATAATATTTGTAAATCTGACTCTGAAAGAGTCAGTGCCTCACCAGCCATGAACCTCACCGCACGTCACTGTCACACACAAATATCTCACAAGGTCTGCTGTTGAAAGACAGATATCTGAGCATTAACTCTCCATTTTAGGTTTAGTGGAACTAAACTAAAACTAAAATCTCAACTCATTGGAGAATGCATGTCTGCTTCAGGGTGGCACCATGTTGTGTTGCCCAACTGCGTGATTAAGTCCTGAACTAATTGTATCTCAGAGGAAATTGTTGAGCAGAGCAATAGTAATACGTGCCCAGTGTGCTATGACTGTGATAATCTGTGGACTTTGTTTTGTGTAGCGTTATTTGTGAACAGATAGCTGGTTTTAAGAGCCTGTATTTTTGGTTATATCATCTTTATTTTGAATGTATTATTAAAATCAACCTCTTACCAAGAACACCTGGTTTCGTGTTGCTTCCCTTTTACCCTAAGCGAGCTGGGGACGTAACAGTATGCAATTATATCAGATTTGCAGAGCCTCAATTTTCCATTCCTTTATGTGGTGACAGCCTCAAGCTATAAGGCTTTCAGGTTTTGAAACAGGAATGCTAACAATTCTTGTCAGGTTTAAGAGCAAATATGTGTTTTCACCAGAGCTTTATTAAGAAAAACGCCACTCATTATTTGGAATTAAGACACAGTTAATAAAACAGGACAACATTTTAGTCAGCAAACTGGCAGCCTTTTATTGCCTTCACATGTCGATGTAAAGAATGTGTTGTGATGGTGGTCCTCAGGTGTGGCCCAATGTGTTGCTTTTGTGCGAGACAGATCAGGTGTTAGATTTGGACACCAACTTGCCGTTCACATATTCCTCTGTGACAACGACCATCTTGGTTATGGTGCTGCTGCTAGACCCTGAACTGGTGGCACTGCTGCAAGTGGAAGAATCACACAGCTTGCATTAAATATGAGAACAATTCTTCAATTTACAGACGTTGTTATTTGTGTAAAATGAAAGGAAATAAGTGTTCTTTGTGGACTACTTACGAGACCTCTCCGTCCAACAGCCTTCTGTATTCTGCGATCTCCATCTCTAGCCGTGTCTTGATGTCGAGCAACATTTGGTATTCTTGGCCCTGGCGCTCCGTGTCAGCACGCATTTGCATCAGCTGTTGCTCCAGCCCCGTCACTTGGCCCTGTAGGCTATGTAACTGCACGGAATACCGTCCCTCTGTCTCAGATAGAGTGCTTTCAAGTGACGCTTTCTGTAGGTGGAAGTTAAAGACACGAGGAAGGGAGAGGAGAAAGAGTGAATTAGTAGTAAAATATTTTGGGTGCATCATGTTTTTCATTACATTTGCCGTAGATGATCCTTTACCATGCTGAGCTGGGACTGTAGCTCGATCTCCAGGCTCTGCATTGTTCGACGTATATCAGTAATTTCTGTCCTTGATGTTTGGATAACTTCTGTGCTGACAGCCACCTCCTTGTTCAGTTCCTCCGACTATAACAGACACAGGAGTACACAAGTTACATTAATAATACACAAAACACACATAAATAACTTAAACAGAGAGCACGTTTGTATTCCAGTGAGATATTCGGTCACAGACTCAAAATTCCCCATGGCTGAGTCTGGGATGCGTCCAGGGTTTTTCTTCTTCTTAGTTCGGTAATAACCGGTCTCACGATGGTGTAGCTACTTATTGCTCTCTGATTTAATATCATTTTGCGTCTTGTTTTCCAGATCTTCATACACGTGATGCAAATTACAAGCTGAAAAAGTTCCCTGTGTTTTATGTCTACCTTTTCATCCAGAATACAATACATGACTGACTTATATTTGACATTGCACTCTAAACCGATGCGTCGTAGGAGCGACCACACCTCCTGGGCTCTGTAGCAGTCCATGAGGAGGTGCTGTAGAGTCTCGTCCTCCTCACAGTTAACCATCGGACATGTTTTAGTTTTCACATAGCAGCTCCATGAGACCACAGCTCTGACCGCTAGTCTGTTGACCGAGATCAGAGCCACCTCACGTCTCTCATGCTCTCCGAAAGCTGCTTACATTTGATTAATTTCAAGACTTCACTACCTTCATCAGATGTTATAAAACCACCATATTTGAAATCATTTATCATTTTAAAAATCACTCTATTCGGTAGTCCGATCCAATCTATCTCTAAGTGTGCAAGTTCAGTTGTGAAGTCACCATAAACTCATTTTGAATGGGGTCCATCCCATTTCTCCATCCTCAACCCAAGGTGCTTTCCTATTTATTGCAGCTGTAATATTTTTTACAAAGGTAATTTTGAGTTGAATGCCCAGGTCTGGCTCCCAGGCCTCCATATTCCTTACTTTTGAATAATAAATGACGTTTAGTGACTTCCCTTGTTGTACCCCACACCAAATTGACACACTGTTTGTTAAATTGCATAATTATTTGGGCTGGTGGGGGGAAGATGTTTGCTAGAAAAAGGACCTTGCTAAGTATGAATGATGTTATTATGTTTATTCTTGATTTATAATTTGTATTTGTATTCTCCCATTGTTCTTTGACTTCACTTGATCTCCCCATTGAGGTCAGCACAGTTGTTGTTACAAATAGTTCATGCTTTTTTCACTTGAATGTTTATGTTGCATTTGGCTGTCTCACCTTTGCTTGGAACCAGGCTTCAAGGTCTCTCGCATTCTTGGCGGCCACAGACTCATACTGCTCACGGATTTCTGACATAATGAGGGACAGGTCCGGTTGTTGCCCTGCTTCCACCTCCACGTTGATCTGTCCAGTCATCTGGTTTCTCATGAGTGCTAGTTCCTGTTGAATAAGAAGAGTTTGGCAAAGTTATTTGAGTACATTTCAATCTTCATTCTAGCTAATTGAATGAAAGCTCATTCAGATGAACGGCAATCATTCGCTACCCACCTCCTCGTGGTTCTTCCTGAGGAAGATCAGCTCCTCCCTGAGGCCTTCAATCTGCATCTCCAGGTCGGATCTGGCCAGTGTCAGCTCATCCAACACTCTCTTCAGACCGGCGATGTCAGCCTCCACTGATTGACGCATGGCTAGCTCATTCTCCCACCTGTGAGGCAGTAATAAATCAGACATCTGCACCTCGGAAGCAACATCTTCCCCATGCACGCATTGCTTCAGTTAAATTACCAAGATTTTCCATCTAACTTTGTCCTAGAACAATTCTGTCCCTGAACTTGATACTTACTTGATTCTGAAGTCGTCTGATGCCAGTTTTGCATTGTCAATAGACAGATAGATGCTTCCATTGATTCTGGTGGCTTCCTGGATCTGTGTTTAGAAGACAGATTTCATTAGACACAAATATTTCTCTACAAAATCATGAATGTGCTTTGAAACAAGTTCCAATGTACATTTCCAACATATTCATCTGGAGATAATTTACATTGTGACTAACTAAAGAATCAGAAGTCATGTGACATACCCGTCCCTGCAGATCGGCGATGGTGACCTCAAAAGCTGAGTAGTCTCTGGCATTGGGGGAGGACTTATTCTCCAAGAACAGGCGGATCTTGAGCTCCAGCTCAGCGTTGGCCTGCTCAAGTTTTCGCACCGTATCCAGGTAGGTGGCCAGACGGTCGTTCAGGTTCTGCATGGTGGCCTTCTCATTTGCCGAAACGTCAAAGCCACCTCCACCTCCACCTCCACCTCCCATGCCAAAACCACCTCCACCTCCACCTCCCATGCCAAAACCACCTCCACCTCCCATGCCAAAACCACCTCCACCTCCACCTCCCATCCCAAAACCACCTCCAGCTCCACTTCCATAACTGCTGCTGGACATTCTTGATGCGATGCCAGCTGAGCCGCTCACACTGGAAGAATATCGCTTTTGCCCCCCACCCATGCTTCCACCAATGCTGCTTCTGCTGGAGCTCTTCTGGGAGAAATAAGAACTCATGGTGACGATTGCTCAGGAGATCTGCCTGCCTCAAAGAGAATGACTTGGACTGAGATGCAATGTTCTGCCTCTGTCCCCTTTTTATCCTGCATGCTGCCTCTGGTCAGGGCGGGGTTGTGTAGGAATGAAGGGAGGAGCATTACCTCAAATGGTTGCTCTGCCCCACCTATCACACACACCCTTGAGGTTCTTTGTGTCCAACAATAGTAAGGAGAAAGAGGGATTACACTTAATCTAAATCTTTCAATTCTTCCAATTCACATTTATCTGCAGACCTTAAACATAATGGATTCATTTCTCCTTTATTATTTGTGTTAATGAAAATGAAGACATGGCATTGTTGTCATGTCATGTGGCAGTTATTCTTCACATCTCAACATGTTATGCATTCTCTTTGTGATGCTCAGCAATAGCCTGCAGGGTTGCTAGTTAGAATTTGTTTTTATGGAAGATGTCAGTCAATACCTGGCCATAGTTCAAACCTGGGGAAGAGAATGTGCCGGAGATCTCATCACAGATACGCCTACGTGTTTATGTGCATCACGCCCAAACAAGAACAAGCTCTCCTTTGTTTGCTTCTTTCCGTTTAACCACAATCTTTTCTTCAATTATTGACAGGCTTTAAAACCTTTCCTTGCAGATTTGAAACATTATAATAAGAATAATCGATGTACTATTTGGAACATTCTGGTTAAATCTTAAAAGATGTTTTTACTTCTAACTAGCAAACGTCTGAGCACATCCATAGCAGATGTTTCCTTTCACTGCTGATATTCATGTTGAGGTTGCAAACTAAACGGCTATAAATCACGTCCAAGAGAGTTGAAACCCTTGTGATATACGAGTGAAGATATTGTTCTCTCTCTGGAGATAGCATTTTCACACTCACTCACCAAACCTTGTGTGTACACACTGAAATGTTTAGCTCTGCACAGCTTAGTCGCACTTCATTAAGTGTTCAATGCTCCATTTCCAGATCAGAATCTATACGGGGTAGTCCAATATAGTTTTTGATTCAAAAGGAGATTGTTTTAGACGATTAAACATATTAACAGGAAACAAAAATCCCAAGCAAAGTTCTGCTAAAGTAAAAAACATGTACAAGTATAGAAAAAAGATGCCGTAAAAAGACAAATGAAGCTCAGCGCAAGTTCAACCAGGAAGACCGTCTTTACTCATTAATTTACTATTTCTATTTTACTCCTCTCTCTCCTTTCAATCAGTGATCGCAACCCTCCTCCCCCCCTTTTCACCTCCTGTCCCTCTGAATCCAGGGTCAAGCTAAGCCCCTCCCCTTCAGACCGACCCCAACTATCCATTCACCACCACCAGGGTCAAGCTAAGCCCCTCCTCTTCAGACCGACCCCAACCATCCATTCACCACCACCAGGGTCAAGCTAAGCCCCTCCCCTTCAGACCGACCCCAACTATCCATTGACCACCACCAGGGTCAAGCTAAGCCCCTCCCCTTCAGACCGACCCCAACTATCCATTCACCACCACCAGGGTCAAGCTAAGCCCCTCCCCTTCAGACCGAACCCAACCATCCATTCACCACCACCAGGGTCAAGCTAAGCCCCTCCCCTTCAGACCGACCCCAACCATCCATTCACCACCACCAGGGTCAAGCTAAGACCCTCCCCTTCAGACCGACCCCAACTATCCATTCACCACCAGCAGGGTCAAACTAAGCCCCTCCCCTTCAGACCGACCCCAACTATCCATTCACCACCACCAGGATCAAGCTAAGCCCCTCCCCTTCAGACCGAACCCAACTATCCATTCACCACCACCACCAGGGTCAAGCTAAGACCCTCCCCTTCAGACCGACCCCAACTATCCATTCACCACCAGCAGGGTCAAGCTAAGCCCCTCCCCGTCAGACCGAACCCAACTATCCATTCACCACCACCAGGGTCAAGCTAAGCCCCTCCCCTTCAGACCGAACCCAACTATCCATTCACCACCACCAGGGTCAAGCTAAGCCCCTCCCCTTCAGACCGAACCAAACTATCCATTCACCACCACCAGGGTCTAGACCCCGGGGGTTTCATCGGATCGGGTCTCCCCTCCCGAATGATACTCTTGCACAACGGGGCCTAATCGCCAAAACTCCTGTGTATTCCTGGCAATACATGTATTCTTACATCAAAACCGTCTCTCCTGATTGAACAAAAATGGGTCATTAGAACTGTAATACAATTATTTTTGTTACGAATTTGCAGTTTTCTGCAAGTACTCTACAGCACCATTATTTTTAGCTGAGTACATTTACTAGAATAATGGAGGTAGATGTTATTATGAATTGACATTTTTCAGTGTTGGATAAAGTACTCAGATCCTTTACTCTAGTAAAAGTACAAACAATCTTAAAATACTCCTTTACAAGTAAAGTCCTGATTTCAAAATGTTACTTTGATAAAGTAACAAAAGTATTAGCATCAAAAAGCACTTAAAGTAAAAGTACTCACTCTGCACAATTTCAGAAGTATAAAAGTAAAGAATAAAATGCTAAATGTACTTAGCATCAAGTAGCAAAAGTACTCGTTATGCAGATTTGATCTTTTCACAGTATTATATTACCATGATTATTATATTATATCGTTTTTATACATGTCAGAGCATTTTATTGTAGTTTGTCAATGTGGACAAAATGTAGATGCCTGAAGTACTGTGGAGAAGTTATACCACATCACATGTCATGTTTTTTGTACAAAGTCATTGTGAGTGTTAAAATAAATGCAATCATAGCTTCCCACTAACAGCAGAACCAAGAGGTTGGTGTAAAGTTAGTTCAAATCATACGGTGCAAGACGACAAAAGCTGAGCTCTCTGTACTATTGTGCAATCACACATCGCTGTGATAGAATACCAAGAGGGTGTGGCACTGGTGATCCCAAACAGAGCTTCGTGTCAACGAACTGTAAATAATGAAATAACGACATGTCAAGCACCACCACACTGTGAGAAACAAGTTTCACTGCGAGGACAGGAGGATGAAACAAATATTCCAATAGCTTAAACATTGTGAAATATAATGCTGACCTAAATAAGACACATTGCACAATATGATCATATATAAATCACTTTAGTAATAAAACAAACTCAATGGAAAGTAATAGGTGACAGTTTGATTATAGGTTGGCTGCTGTTAGGCATCCAAAATCCCTCAGGCAGTACAGCTAACATTCAAAGGCATCTCAAACATGTCCCAGGTCTCTCACGCTGGCAGTTCAGGTAAGGGAAAGGATTCAAGCTTCTTGGGAGTCGGGAGGGCTGATAATTTATTCCAGGAAATGACTCAGACCTACTAATTGACCTAACCGAAGTTATTGAGTCTATGTAAGTTTACTGCTTGGCTCAGATCCACCAACGTCAGCAAGATCTCACCTCTATTAACTACTGAAGGATTTTGATATCAGTAAAGAGGTGTGGCCCTACCTAAGTGTGAGTGTGGCAGGGTGCAATCTTACCTTTGAAGCAGGAGAGGAGAGCGCAGAGGTCTTTTAGTTGTCCCAGTCCAAAAGGTGGGATCCGTTTATTTGAAGAAAAATAGGTCCAAACTAATACAGGGCTTTTACCTTCTCTCTTTACAACATTATAATCATACTAAACATATCATGCTGTGGTCATGTGCTAATAGGAAACCTCAATTCACAGTTTTACATTTATTACCCTAAATTGTAACTTCAACTGCCCAATTCAGTTGTGACAGTTAAAATCGTCTGACAGAAGTTAGAGGCATCTCCTCATAAATGACCGGTGATAATAAAAAGCACATTCAAACTTTCATTCAACAAATCAATTCACGTACACATCTAGTCATCTAGTCCGAGAGAGAGCTTAACGGGAGAGAGCATACCAGGGGAACCCCCCTCCTCTCTCTCTCTCTCTCTCTCTCTCTCTCTCTCTCTCTCTCTCTCTCTCTCTCTCTCTCTCTCTCTCTCTCTCTCTCTCTCTATCTCTCTCTCTATCTCTCTCTCTCTATCTCTCTCTCTATCTATCTCTCTCTCTCTCTCTCTCTCTCTCTCTCTCTCTCTCTCTCTACTAGTGTTTTTATGCCCGAAACAGGACTGAAAAGCATAAAGACACCTCCTCCATAGGTGGAAACTTGGCATGGCTTCTGATGTACAGGACTGGACATGACCAGACATATTATATGGCTAACACCTTTTTGGGGCCTCAGTAGTTCTCCAAAAAGTCAGTTATAGAGTATGAAATACCACGTACTGTCGGCCCTCCCATGCCACCCTGACCTCTGGCCCCCCTCTTGCCCCCCCATGGAACATGTTCTAGACCCCTCACTGTCTGAGGTGAGCCAGGTAACACACTGCTGCTGCTCTGGCAGTGATAACTGGGAGCCTCTCATTAGGAAGAGAACAGCCAACATGTCTGCAAACACACTCTGTCAGAAGTGTGCAGCTGTTAAAATACCAGGTACTGTCGGCCCCCCCTCTGCCACCCCATGTAAAATATTCTAGAACGCCCACTGGTGCTCAGACACCTCATTCTTACTCTGCTACACACCCAATAGCCACAGTCACACCTTATAATACCGCAAAACATAGCATTCACGGGTCAGTTTGAGTGAACTTGCTAAGTTTTGCTCATTTCATGTATGCCTATCAACAACATCTGTTTGATATCAGTTGATTTGATTTCAGTTTTTGACTCTGGAAAAGTGTTCAGTGCAAGTTCCCCGATAGCGTTATATATGAACAATCTTTTTTCACTAAACACATATTAAGGCTATTTTATTGGACCTTATTTTTGAAAACAATTAATAGAGAAAAGCAAGTAAAATATTTCACTCTAATTCTAGCTTGAATTGGCTTTGAAGAATAGACCTAAGTCTTGCAACATTAGCAAGCATGATGTAAACTTTAGCTTGGCATGACATTTGGCTCAAACATTAATCAGTATCACTTCATCACTTTTATAGCGACCTAAGGTATACTATTTTATTTTATTTTGGTTTAAAGGGGCCGTATGGATTTTAGCCTCTGCAAAATAAATGCTTTTATTTTCAGTAGACTCGACTACTGCAATAGCGTATTCACAGGGCTGACAAAAATCCATCAGAAAGCTGCAGCTGATCCAGAACGCGGCTGCACGTGTCCTCACTAACACTAAAAGAGTGGATCACATCAGTCCGGTTCTGAAATCTCTACATTGGCTTCCAGTCGGCCAAAGAATTGATTTTAAAGTACTATTGCTAGTTTTTAAATCATGGTTTAGGACCAAAGTATATTGTTGAACTCCTGCATAATTACGAGCCATCAAGGTGCCTCAGGTCTTCTGGGACGGGTCTGCTATCGGCTCAGAGAGTAACAACAAAACATGGAGAGGCAGCATTTAGCTGTTATGCCCGACACTCTGGAACAAACGACCCAAATCATGCACGTCCGCAGAAACGCTTAATATTTTTAAATCGAGACTAAAAACATATCTCTTTGGCTGCTTGTAATTGAGATGCTCATATTCGAACTACAGTATGCCTTTTAAACATGTATTGTACCTGTGGTGTTTATTTTAATTATTTTATTATCTTTGCTTTGTAATGTCTGTTGTAAAATTGTATAATGTGTTTTTAATGTATTTATTCCTAAAAAGTATTTTCATTTGTTTTGTAAAGCACTTTGAATTGTCGCGTACAGAAAAGTGCTATATAAATAAACTTGCCTTGCCTTGCAGACCATTGACATACACAACAGCCTAACAGGCAGATATAACACACTACAGGACAGGGAAACCCCCCAAAAGCATAACAGGGCCCCTTTAAGACGAAATGCATTGGGACTATTGACTTTGCCATCGGCCTCAGTTGTACATTGTGTTGTGCTAGCATGCTAACTCATTAAGCTGCTTTACAGAATCAACAC
Organism: Gymnodraco acuticeps; assembly: GCF_902827175.1. NCBI lineage: Eukaryota > Metazoa > Chordata > Actinopteri > Perciformes > Bathydraconidae > Gymnodraco > Gymnodraco acuticeps. The sequence continues at coordinate 240,837 of NW_022990834.1, forward strand.
GTTGCTACATGGTGTATGTTATCTAACGTTAGCATGTATTCGTTTTAGCAGTATCCTGTCATAAACCGGACCTTTACCAAGAGACAACCTCCAGTTTGAAAACATGAAGGCAATGCAATAGGGCCATTCTCTCTATCTGCCAACAGGTTGTAACTTGCTGGTCTGTTTGTCTAGAAGTCGGTCACTAAGTCTGATTGTATGCGGGTCTATGACAAAATCAGCCCAATTCTAACTTGATTTAATACCTCAGTAAATATTTCTATGTTCTCAATTGCAAGATTCAAGCCTTCCTCAACACAGCATTATGATCAGTTAGTAAATGATAATTCATGAGACGAAAAAGCATTGTATGCTCGAGGCTAGGGTGGGGCTATCCTGTGATTGACATGTTGCTAGAACGGTAATCCCTTCACAGCGTTCTTGTCATGAAGATTATTAGACACATTTGTTTAACTACATTCTTCTGTGTCAGTTATTCTTCCCCCGTCTTACGGTACATCTTGTTTCAGAAGAGCAAGAGGGCAAAGGCCAAAACTCCCAACTCAACGTTTCAAAACTCCATTCCACAAACCAACCATCACTCTTACCACCTTATCCCTTATACAGTCTATGGCTGTAACAAATGAGGGAATGTTTACTCGTAAGTTGCACCAGCTTTGAAAAAAAAATGCATACAAAAAACGTAATTGTCATTGCTTGCAAGTGTCATGGTTTTGGATTTGTTGTTTTCATTTACCACCTTTATTATTTTGAAATGTTTTCCTCCTTGTGTCTAGTCTGGTCCTACTTCCTGGCTGTTTCTCAATCTCGAGGATACTGGCTTCCAAGCCAATATTTCAAGGATGCTACGTCATCGAGTGCCGCCGAAGGACTGTTCCAATCTCCAGCATGCTTGGAATTACACCGAGGCCGCGTCCTTGGTTTGGGGGACATTTCGAGGCTCCACATGGGTAGACTTCGCGGCCTTAAAATCCCCACAATGCTTTGCGCACGGACCAATTTCAAAAACCCTTGTGGAGAATGGCTGAACCGACGCAGCACACATTTAAATGTAAGTATGTAGTGGCGTAGAACATGTGTTGGTAAATGTGTTACTTTGTTACATTTGTTATCACCAAAAATGTGTTCCGTGAAAGTAAAGCAAGTTCATAATTAGATCGACATCGTGAGGTATTTATTTTCGGTACAGTTTATGTTGAAACCGTTAGAGTGGCACACTTGTTAGCCTGTTCCATTCTTCTTCGTTTTCCGAAGCCGTGGCTTGGAAGCATACTTGCTTCGTTTCTGAAGTACGCGACTACCAAGCCACTACAACTGTCGTTGTAGGTCAGACTGTACTGTAGCTGCAGTACTGAGTGTGAAGCAGGGCATTGTTGCATCTCTGGCCTCAATGTGCTTCCTTGATGTTATCAACCTGCACTTTAGTTGTAGATGAGTGCATTGAGAAGATACATAATTGTGATACGCAACAAACTTAGGCTTTGCACACTCTCTGCTCTGACAAAAAATAAAATACTTGTGGTTTATGAAAGTGATTGATGTTGCCTGTGTGTGTGGCGGCAGTGTGGGAATAGTATCCTTAGGCGTGAAATGTATAGAGCACTTTAAAACCATGCTGTAATATTACAGCAACACTGTTACTGTAAATAGTGCTGTAATGTTACAGTAACTTTTGGTGTTACTGTACAATATTTAATATTTCAACACCTACATTTCAAGGAGAAAGTGGAGTTATACATTATGATCTTGTGCAATGAAAATGTAATAATGTATGCCTTTCAAATATTACATTGTATTGTACATTAATTTGTCTGTCTGCCTGTAAGCAAAGGCTGGTGAGTGATGGTCTGATGAAATAACTAACATTAACACCCTGAAGACTCAGAACCAGTTTCATGGCCCCAGGGTAGCAGCAGTAATCTCCACCCTCTCCCCTATATGTTTCACCTGCAGCCGGTAAACTACCCTCTGGTATTCAACGTGTGCACACAAAGGACACACTGCACCCTCATCTTGTTTACTCAGGTTGCTTTAACTCGTCTCTCTGCCAATTTACAAACTGTGTGTGTATTTGCATCTAACGGCTGGTGAGTGATGGTCTGTTGAAATAACTAACATTAAGGGAATATGCACACCTCTTCCCACGCGAGACAGCCAGTGAAAAGAACATGTGACACCCACTCTGCTTCAATGTGGCATGAAAGATAAACACTTTAATATTTTTAAATAATGACACAAGAGGAAATCACAAGTTGAACATGTATTTTCTACATTTACAAATTGTGTGTGTGTGTGTGTGTGGTGTGTGGTGTGTGTGTGTGTGTGTGGTGTGTGTGTGTGTGTGTGTGTGTGTGTGTGTGTGTGTGTGGTGTGTGTGTGTGTGTGTGTGTGTGTGCTGTGTGTGTGTGTGTGTGTGTGTGTGTGTGTGTGTGTGTGTGTGTGTGTGTAGCCCGGCTGTATTTCCACATCTGATTCACGAGCTCCATCTCTCCAGCGAGAGTTTTGTCTGTCTGCGATGTGATTGGACACTTCCTGGCGACAGATAAATTCAGCTATTTAGTCGCTTCCTTTGAGAAATGGTCCCTGGAGAAACCTAGACATCTCATCAGGAATGCATTGCACTGTTGTCAGCTAAAAATGAAAAAGAGGAAGTGAGTCCAAAGAAAGATTTTCTCCCTGGCACCGGCTTTCCATCTGAGTGGTTTAAAACTGTCACTCAAAAAATAATGTAAGTGAAGAATAATTCTATACAGGTTCATGTTGAAAAGTGTATCCTTTATTGCAGGTAATGTCTTAATTCCAAATGATATCTTGATATAAGATTAATGGAATGAAAGGCCATACATGGTAGCACCGTTATGTCTGAGGAAACAGAACATGTGCAATATGGTATGTGCACACATTCAAATAACAATGCAATCAATTACTCTTTGGATGGTGCATTTCCTAATTAAAACAACAACACTACGAAGAGGATGTTATATTTCATTTCTCAGAGCGTTTAAACAACACATCGAAAATAGTTCCTTTTCCAACTTGAGGGGTCTTTAATGAGAATTCTTTCACTTGTGAACTAATATACAGATTACTCCGACACCACCTGCATGCAGCAACCTTTCTTGTAATCTGGAAGTGAAGCATCATGTGTGTCTGACCTGTGATACGGAAAATTGAAAACACAACCTCCCTGGCGAAGAGGCCCTTTAGCTTAGCGGTGGATATGTGAAGTCATGTGACCGTGCTGTAGTTCCTTTATAGCCCAACATTAGCCTCCTTTAGCTTAGCGGTGGTGCCGTGAAGTCATGTGACCGTGCTGTAGTTCCTTTATAGCCCAACATTAGCCTCCTTTAGCTTAGCGGTGGGTGACGTGAAGTCATGTGACCGTGCTGTAGTTCCTTTATAGCCCAACATTAGCCTCCTTTAGCTTAGCGGTGGTGACGTGAAGTCATGTGACCGTGCTGTAGTTCCTTTATAACCCAACATTAGCCACCTTTAGCTTAGCGGTGGTGACGTGAAGTCATTTAACCGTGCTGTAGTTCCTTTATAGCCCAACATTAGCCGCCTTTAGCTTAGCGGTGGTGACGTGAAGTCATGTGACCGTGCTGTAGTTCCTTTATAGCCCAACATTAGCCACCTTTAGCTTAGCGGTGGTGACGTGAAGTCATGTGACCGTGCAGTAGTTCCTTTATAGCCCAACATTAGCCACCTTTAGCTTAGCGGTGGTGACGTGAAGTCATGTGAACGTGCTGTAGTTCCTTTATAGCCCAACATTAGCCGCCTTTAGCTTAGCGGTGGTGACGTGAAGTCATGTGACCGTGCTGTAGTTCCTTTATAACCCAACATTAGCCACCTTTAGCTTAGCGGTGGTGACGTGAAGTCATGTGACCGTGCTGTAGTTCCTTTATAGCCCAACATTAGCCGCCTTTAGCTTAGCGGTGGTGACGTGAAGTCATGTGACCGTGCTGTAGTTCCTTTATAGCCCAACATTAGCCACCTTTAGCTTAGCGGTGGTGACGTGAAGTCATGTGACCGTGCTGTAGTTCCTTTATAGCCCAACATTAGCCACCTTTAGCTTAGCGGTGGTGACGTGAAGTCATGTGACCGTGCTGGTAGTTCCTTTATAGCCCAACATTAGCCGCCTTTAGCTTAGCGGTGGTGACGTGAAGTCATGTGACCGTGCTGTAGTTCCTTTATAGCCCAACATTAGCCTCCTTTAGCTTAGCGGTGGTGCCGTGAAGTCATGTGACCGTTGCTGTAGTTCCTTATAGCCCAACATTAGCCACCTTTAGCTTAGCGGTGGTGACGTGAAGTCATGTGACCGTGCTGTAGTTCCTTTATAGCCCAACATTAGCCTCCTTTAGCTTAGCGGTGGTGACGGGAAGTCATGTGACCGTGCTGCAGTTCCTTTATAGCCCAACATTAGCCTCCTTTAGCTTAGCGGTGGTGACGTGAAGTCATGTGACCGTGCTGTAGTTCCTTTATAGCCCAACATTAGCCGCCTTTAGCTTAGCGGTGGTGACGTGAAGTCATGTGACCGTGCTGTAGTTCCTTTATAGCCCAACATTAGCCTCCTTTAGCTTAGCGGTGGTGGCGTGAAGTCATGTGACCGTGGCTGTAGTTCCTTTATAGCCCAATATTAGCCACCTTTAGCTTAGCGGTGGTGACGTGAAGTCATGTGACCGTGCTGTAGTTCCTTTATAGCCCAACATTAGCCTCCTTTAGCTTAGCGGTGGTGACTTTTTACTTCAGAAATCATAAAGTGGTGTTAATATGTTTCATTTCATTTCATTTCATTTCAAACCTTTATTTATACAGATAAATCCCATTGAGATCATTGATCTCTTTTTCAAGGGAGACCTGCTACACATGTGGAGATGATCCGGCTGAACAAAACGTGGAATCACAAATATGTTTTTGACACAGAGATTATCTTTTGCAATAATCCAAAGGTCAATGGAGTAATGAAGTTTAGCGCAAGTTCAGACAGGAAGACCTATCACTCCGTATTGCACGTCATGGCAATACTCGCTCCCTGCACTTAATGACAGGGAGCGCCACTCCTCAGCTAACCTATCATTCCCCTCCATTTACAAGCCTAATTATCGCACCTGTTAATCCCTCTATATATGCTCTCCCCTTTTCTATCAGCTGTCTTCCAGGTGTCAACGCGCAACCCTCCTCCACCCCTTCGCCTCCTGCTTTCAACTCAGGGCCAAGCTTAACCTTCTCCCTTCCAACCGGACCTAACCACTTATCACCACCACCAGTGTCTAGACCCAGGGGGGTTCATCGGAAACGGTTCTTCCCTTCCCGATTGATATCCTACAAAACCTGGGCCTAATCGCCAAAACACCATTTCATTCACTTGTTATAAACTGTCATCATTATGTTTCATTTATATAATGTGACCGATAATAAATATGTATTCCATACATCACGTCTCTCCTGATTGAAATCCCATTGGCCAGGGAGATTCAAACTTCTGGGTTTCAATACAGAAATACAACGTCACTGCACCGCTCTATTAACCCTCATAGGTCAACTGTATATAACTTAATGGATTATTGAAGCAAAGGAAAGGCAAACACATTCTGTTGAATAAAGGAATGTCACCTATAGTTTATGAAACTAAACCGCCTGGGAAATAAATCTGTTTGAGTAAAATCAATATCAATATCAAAAGGATTTTTTCATAACTCACCTCATATAAATGATATTGATTGTGTGTGTAAATGTTTCATGGCAATTTAAAAGTTTGGTCAAAAGCCTGGGGAAGCAGATTTGTTTTGCTAAATTAAATTCCATCTGTTATATGAAATGCAATTCAGATATTTGAATGGCTTTTCCAAAGCAGACACATCTATATATTTACAGCAGAGTGACATTTCCTCCTGCTCTGTGGATGCAGTGTCATCTAAATGTCACCTGCTGCACCTGAGAAATTGCTCTCAAGGAAAAGGAAGAAGAAGAAATGAAAATATTTCTCCTCTGGCGATCCTCACCCATCAATCTCCCCTCGCTGCAGAGACGTCTCATCAACTCTGAGAATGTGTCACATTACTGAAAACATAAGGGTCTCAGTGAAAGCAGAAGGGTCGCAGCACACTTCCTGTCCCCAAAGGAACACACAAAGATAACACGGCAATCAATACTCCTTGGATGGTGGCAGTTCCTAATTCGGAAAGTAGTACTTCAAGTTGAAATGTGGAAACAACAACACTACAAAGAGGATGTGTTATATTCAGTGGTGGGAAGTAGTGGAGTACAAATACTTCGTTACTGTACTTAAGTATTCTGGTATCAGTACTTTACTCCACTACTTATTCTTCTGGCGACTTTTTACTTTGACTTCTTACATGTTGAACACAAATACCTGTACTTTCTACTTCTTACATGTTGAACACAAATACCTGTACTTTCTACTTCTTACATGTTGAACACAAATACCTGTACTTTCTACTTCTTACATGTTGAACACAAATACCTGTACTTTCTACTTCTTACATGTTGAACTCAAATACCTGTACTTTCTACTTCTTACATGTTGAACACAAATACCTGTACTTTCTACTTCTTACATGTTGAACTCAAATACCTGTACTTTCTCACTTCTTACATGTGAACACAAATACCTGTACTTTCTACTTCTTACATGTTGAACTCAAATACCTGTACTTTCTACTTCTTACATGTTGAACACAAATACCTGTACTTTCTACTTCTTACATGTTGAACACAAATACCTGTACTTTCTACTTCTTACATGTTGAACTCAAATACCTGTTCTTTCTACTTCTACATGTTGAACTCAAATACCTGTACTTTCTACTTCTCACATGTTGAACACAAATACCTGTACTTTCTACTTCTTACATGTTGAACACAAATACCTGTACTTTCTACTTCTTACATTTAGAACACAAATACCTGTACTTTCTACTTCTTACATGTTGAACACAAATACCTGTACTTTCTACTTCTTACATGTTGAACTCAAATACCTGTACTTTCTACTTCTTACATGTTGAACACAAATACCTGTACTTTCTACTTCTTACATGTTGAACACAAATACCTGTACTTTCTACTTCTTACAGGTTGAACACAAATACCTGTACTTTCTACTTCTTACATGTTGAACTCAAATACCTGTACTTTCTACTTCTTTACATGTTGAACACAAATACCTGTACTTTCTACTTCTTACATGTTGAACTCAAATACCTGTACTTTCTACTTCTTACATGTTGAACACAAATACCTGTACTTTCTACTTCTTACATGTTGAACTCAAATACCTGTACTTTCTACTTCTTACATTTAGAACATAAATACCTGTACTTTCTACTTCTTACATGTTGAACACAAATACCTGTACTTTCTACTTCTTACATGTTGAACCCAAATACCTGTACTTTCTACTTCTTACATGTTGAACCCAAATACCTGTACTTTCTACTTCTTACATGTTGAACCCAAATACCTGTACTTTCTACTTCTTACATGTTGAACCACAAATACCTGTACTTTTCTACTTCTTACATGTTGAACACAAATACCTGTACTTTCTACTTCTCACATGTTGAACACAAATACCTGTACTTTTCTACTTCTTACATGTGAACACAAATACCTGTACTTTCTACTTCTTACATGTTGAACACAAATACCTGTACTTTCTACTTCTTACATGTTGAACACAAATACCTGTACTTTCTACTTCTTACATGTTGAACACAATACCTGAACTTTCTACTTCTCACATGTTGAACACAAATACCTGTACTTTCTACTTCTTACATGTTGAACTCAAATACCTGTACTTTCTACTTCTTACATGTTGAACACAAATACCTTTACTTTCTACTTCTTACATGTTGAACTCAAATACCTGTACTTTCTACTTCTTACATTTAGAACATAAATACCTGTACTTTCTACTTCTTACATGTTGAACACAAATACCTGTACTTTCTACTTCTTACATGTTGAACACAAATACCTGTACTTTCTACTTCTTACATGTTGAACCCAAATACCTGTACTTTCTACTTCTTACATGTTGAACCCAAATACCTGTACTTTCTACTTCTTACATGTTGAACCCAAATACCTGTACTTTCTACTTCTTACATGTTGAACACAAATACCTGTACTTTCTACTTCTTACATGTTTGAACACAAATACCTGTACTTTCTACTTCTCACATGTTGAACACAAATACCTGTACTTTCTACTTCTTACATGTTTAACACAAATACCTGTACTTTCTACTTCTTACATGTTGAACACAAATACCTGTACTTCTACTTCTTACATTTAGAACCAAATACCTGTACTTTCTACTTCTTACATGTTGAACACAAATACCTGTACTTTCTACTTCTTACATGTTGAACTCAAATACCTGTACTTTCTACTTCTTACATGTTGAACACAAATACCTGTACTTTCTACTTCTTACATGTTGAACACAAATACCTGTACTTTCTACTTCTTACAGGTTGAACACAAATACCTGTACTTTCTACTTCTTACATGTTGAACTCAAATACCTGTACTTTCTACTTCTTACATGTTGAACACAAATACCTGTACTTTCTACTTCTTACATGTTGAACTCAAATACCTGTACTTTCTACTTCTTACATGTTGAACACAAATACCTTTACTTTCTACTTCTTACATGTTGAACTCAAATACCTGTACTTTCTACTTCTTACATTTAGAACATAAATACCTGTACTTTCTACTTCTTACATGTTGAACACAAATACCTGTACTTTCTACTTCTTACATGTTGAACCCAAATACCTGTACTTTCTACTTCTTACATGTTGAACCCAAATACCTGTACTTTCTACTTCTACATGTTGAACCCAAATACCTGTACTTTCTACTTCTTACATGTTGAACAAAATACCTGTACTTTCTACTTCTTACATGTTGAACACAAATACCTGTACTTTCTATCTTCTCACATGTTGAACACAAATACCTGTACTTTCTACTTCTTACATGTTGAACACAAATACCTGACTTTCTACTTCTTACATGTTGAACACAAATACCTGTACTTTCTACTTCTTACATGTGAACACAAATACCTGTACTTTCTACTTCTTACATGTTGAACACAAATACCTGAACTTTCTACTTCTCACATGTTGAAACACAAATACCTGTACTTTCTACTTCTTACATGTGAACTCAAATACCTGTACTTTCTACTTCTTACATGTTGCACAACAAAATTACCTGTACTTTCTACTTCTTACATGTTGACACTCAAAACCTTACTTTTACTTCTTACATGTTAACATCAAATACCTGTTACTGTCTACTTCTTACATGTTAGAACACTAAATACCTGTACTTTCTACTTCTTACATGTTGACACAAATACCTGTACTTTCTACTTCTTACATGTTGAACACAAAATACCTGTACTTTCTACTTCTTACATGTTGAACCAAATACCTGTACTTTCTACTTCTTACATGTTGAACCCAAATACCTGTACTTTCTACTTCTTACATGTTGAACCCAAATACCTGTACTTTCCTACTTCTTACATGTGAACACAAAGAACCTGTACCTCTCTACTTCTTACATGTTGTGAACACAAATACCTGTACTTTCTACTTCTCACATGTTGAACACAATACCTGTACTTCTACTTCTTACATGTTGAACCCAAATACCTGTACTTTCTACTTCTTACATGTTGAACACAAATACCTGTACTTTCTACTTCTTACATGTTGAACACAAATACCTGTACTTTCTACTTCTTACATGTTGAACACAAATCCTGTACTTTCTACTTCTTACATGTTGAACACAAATACCTGTACTTTTCTATTTCTTACATGTTGAACACAAATACCTTACTTTCTACTTCTTACATGTTGAACCAAATACCTGTACTTTCTACTTCTTACATGTTGAACACAAATACCTGTACTTTCTACTTCTTACATGTTGAACCCAAATACCTGTACTTTCTACTTCTTACATGTTGAACTCAAATAACCTGTACTTTCTACTTCTTCACATGTTGAACCCAAATACCTGTACTTTCTTTCTACTTCTTACATGTTGAACTCAAATACCTGTACTTTCTACTTCTCACATGTTGAAACCCAAATACCTGTACTTTCTACTTCTTACATGTTGAACTCAAATACCTGTACTTTCTACTTCTCACATGTTTGAACCCAAATACCTGTACTTTCTACTTCTTACATGTTGAACTCAAATACCTGTACTTTCTACTTCTTACATGTTGAACTCAAATACCTGTACTTTCTACTTCTTACATGTTGAACACAAATACCTGTACTTTTCTACTTCTTACATGTTGAACACAAATACCTGTACTTCTACTTCTTACATGTTGAACTCAAATACCTGTACTTTCTACTTCTCACATGTTGAACACAAATACCTGTACTTTCTACTTCTTACATGTTGAACACAAATACCTGTACTTTCTACTTCTTACATGTTGAACTCAAATACCTGTACTTTCTACTTCTCACATGTGAACTCAAATACCCTGAACTTTCTACTCTTACATGTTGAACACAAATACCTGTACTTTCTACTTCTACATGTTGAACTCAAATACCTGTACTTTCTACTTCTTTACATGTTGAACTCAAATACCTGTACTTTTCTACTTCTTACATGTTGAACACAAATACCTGTACTTTCTACTTCTCACATGTTGAACTCAAATACCTGTACTTTCTACTTCTTACATGTTGAACTCAAATACCTGTACTTTCTACTTCTCACATGTTGTAACTCAAATACCTGTACTTTCTACTTCTTACATGTTGAACTCAAATACCTTGTAACTTTCTACTTCTTACATGTTGAACACAAATACCTGTACTTTCTACTTCTCACATGTTGAACACAAATACCTGAACTTTCTACTTCTTACATGTTGAATCCAAATACCTGTACTTTCTACTTCTCACATGTTGAACACAAATACCTGTACTTTCTACTTCTCACATGTTGAATCCAAATACCTGTACTTTCTACTTCTTACATGTTGAACCCAAATACCTGTATTTTCTACTTCTGACATGTTGAACACAAATACTTGTACTTTCTACTTCTTACATGTTGAACTAAAATACCTGTACTTTCTACTTCTTACATGTTGAACCCAATACCTGTACTTTCTACTTCTTACATGTTGAACTCAAATACCTGTACTTTCTACTTCTTACATGTTGAACACAAATACCTGTACTTTCTACTTCTTACATTTTGAACCCAAATACCTGTACTTTCTACTTCTTACATGTTGAACTCAAATACCTGTACTTTCTACTTCTCACATGTTGAACTCAAATACCTGTACTTTCTACTTCTTACATGTTGAACTCAAATACCCTGTACTTTCTACTTCTTACATGTTGAACTCAAATACCTGTAACTTTCTACTTCTCTCATTTTCCAAACAGCTGGTTCCTTTAGTCTGAATGTGTGTTTGATGCGTGATCATTATTCTTTAGAGTCATTGCGTGCCTATTGATTTGAACACGATCCGTGTATCCATCATTTCCTGGTCTTCTCTAAAGAAGAGGGACCAATGGAAACGTTGTCATGTTGCCGTTGTTCAGCATGGAAACATTGACATTATTGTTCTATTAATATTAAAGGGAGGTTCAGGTACTCTTTAAAGCAGCTGCTAGTTATGGGTTACTCTTTACTGAAGTACACTTCAAAGCCTCTTTGCTTTCACTTGAGTAAAGAAGTTTAGTCAGTACTTCTACTTTCACCAGAGTATTTTTTAAACACGTGCATGTTGTACTTCTACATGAGTAAAGGATGTGTGTACTTTTACCATCTCTGGTTATATTTCATTTCTCAGAGCGTTTTAAACAAACACATTGAAAATAGTTCCTTTTCCAACTTGAGGGGTCTTTAATGAGAATTCTTTGACTTGTGAATAATTTACCGATTACTCCGACATCACCTGAATGCAGCACAAACAACCTTTTTGCAATCTGGAGGAAAGTGAGTGAAGCATCATGTGTGTATCTGACCTGTGATTCAGAAAATTGAAAACACAACCTCCCTGGCGAAGAGGCCCACGGACAAATCCTAAAACTAATCTATAAAAGTGCATTTTTATAGTCCCCCCCCAAAGAAACACACAAGGCCGTAAAAGTTGAGTAGGTAACATTTTTTCAGAGCATTGACTTTATCATTTTAGAAATAGAGAGGACATTGCTTCACCTGCTGAGTGACAGCATGCTGACACACCATGCTGAGGAGAAGCAGTGTGAGAAATACACTCTACTGTGCTAGGTTAGTTTACTTTAGAGAAGTGTGTATCGCAGCAAAACTAACTTGGACAGAAACAGCTGTGTCTCAATTTGGGTTACTTTAGTTATCATTAGTTAGTGTTGAGTCCTTTGCCCTAAACGAAAGTCATAATTGTCTGCTCACTGAATCCAATCAAATTGAACGGTGGCCCTCTTCTTGTCGATCGTATAGACGTACGTTACTTAAATACTGAAAAAGAACATGTGTATAATCTTTATTTGTACAGTATGGAGCTTTGTTCATGAGCGTTAGCAAAGAGGCGGTCGTTGAGTGTGAGAAGCGTTCTATGAGACCATCATCCGGGTATTTGCATGTACGCAAATAGAGACGTAGCATACTGCTGTGTCTCAATTCAGACATGTGCAGTGTGTGAATTTGGATCTCACACGGCTGCTGTGTCTCATAGAAATAATCATTGCTGCTGTTAGCTACGTAGCAATGATCTTTCGTCGGGAGCAAACCTTACAGACTCATCAATTCATCCAATAAATGTAACCGTAGCTTCTTTTCAACACCATTATAGTGGTATGTTAATGAGTAATGAACAAAACACATGTATATCTTCTATGTGTAAAGTGCTGTGAGGAAAAATGTCTAACACTCAGTTTGTTCTCTTGTTTTTAAAACAAAGATTTAAACGCATATCTTTGACTGCTTGTAATCGCACAATGTAAGTCATGAGAGATCTAGACTATATGCCCAAAACTATTTGCTTTTGGTAATCTGATGGTTTCTACATACAGTTTATATGTACGTATGCATGGTCTTGTAAACGGTTATTTTGTGGCTTTTTGTAAATATTGAGTGTTCTTGTATTTTAATGTGTGTTTTGTTTATACCTCGGGACTGTGGGAAACAGTATTTTGATCTTTCTGTGTGTAAACGTATGTTCAGATTGACAATAAAGTTTACTTTGACTGGACTTTAAAGCCGGTCAAACCAGCGTGAGCCATGTCTCAAGTGACATTGGGGAGGAAAACCAATGGGATACTTATTATCACTAAAATAACTGTTGTAAAAAACCACCCCTTCCTTCTTATAACGGTCAGACTCTCACCTTACGCAAAATAGCATGTGTGCAAACCCTCAGGAGAAGGACCTTCCTCCTCGTCCGGCTCTGACTGATGACTGAAATCAAACGTATGCATTTAAATGTATTTATTTGCATAAACAGCCAATTTCCTCTCTGCCCCAATCTCTAAAGTATGCAGGATTAATGGTTCCTTATTTAGACCAGGGCCGTTTAAACTGAAGGTCATTTCCCTCTGCCCGACACTACAGTACAAATACAGACCTTAGGAAAAGTTAGAAGCGTGTTTGCTGGTTTATTTTCTGCAGAGAACATTCTGAGTTTATGTCCATTTTAAAAAGTGTGGCCTCATGCAATGCAAAACGCTGATATGGTGGATATCAAGGAAAGTAATCTGTAATTCAGGCTATGTGTCTGCTTTCATTTCAGTCAGCAGACGGTGCTTTATATTCAGAATAGATTTGTCACTTTTACGCTGCTATGGAAATGTTTGCACTCCCTCATCTCATCATCTTTTTTATATACAGTGGGGCAAAACAGTATTTAGTCAGCCACCAATTGTGAGAGAGGCCTGTAATTTTCATCCTAGGTACACCTCAACTATGAGAGACAGAATGAGAAAGAAAAAAATCCAGAAAATCACATTGTCTGATTTTTAATGAATTAATTTGCAAATGATGGTGGAAAATAAGTATTTGGTCAATAACAAAAGTTCATCTCAATACTTTGTTATATACCCTTTGTTGGCAATGACAGAGGTCAAACGTTTTCTGTAAGTCTTCACAAGGTTTTCACACACTGTTGCTGGTATTTTGGCCCATTCCTCCATACAGATCTCCTCTAGAGCAGTGATGTTTTGGGGCTGTCGCTGGGCAACACAGACTTTCAACTCCCTCCAAAGATTTTCTATGGGGTTGAGATCTGGAGACTGGCTAGGCCACTCCAGGACCTTGAAATGCTTCTTACGAAGCCACTCCTTCGTTGCCCGGGCGGTGTGTTTGGGATCATTGTCATGCTGAAAGACCCAGCCACGTTTCATCTCCAATGCCCTTGCTGATGGAAGGAGGTTGTCACTCAAAATCTCACGATACATGGCCCCATTCATTCTTTCCTTTACACAGATCAGTCGTCCTGGTCCCTTTGCAGAAACACAGCCCCAAAGCACGATGTTTCCACCCCCATGTTTCACAGTAGGTGTTCTTTGGATGCAACTCAGCATTCTTTCTCCTCCAAACACGTCTAGTTGAGTTTTTACCAAAAAGTTCTATTTTGGTTTCATCTGACCATATGACATTCTCCCAATCCTCTTCTGGATCATCTAAATGCTCTTTAGCAAACTTCAGACGGGCCTGGACATGTACTGGCTTAAGCAGGGGGACACGTCTGGCACTGCAGGATTTGAGTCCCTGGCGGCGTAGTGTGTTACTGATGGTAGCCTTTGTTACTTTGGTCCCAGCTCTCTGCAGGTCATTGACTAGGTCCCCCCGTGTGGTTCTGGGATTTTTGCTCACCGTTCTTGTGATCATTTTGACCCCACGGGGTGAGATCTTGCGTGGAGCCCCAAATCGAGGGAGATTATCAGTGGTCTTGTATGTCTTCCATTTTCTAATAATTGCTCCCACAGTTGATTTCTTCACACCAAGCTGCTTACCTATTGCAGATTCAGTCTTCCCAGCCTGGTGCAGGTCTACCATTTTGTGTCTGGTGTCCTTTGACAGCTCTTTGTTCTTGGCCATAGTGGAGTTTGGAATGTGACTGTTTGAGGTTGTGGACAGGTGTCTTTTATACTGATAACGAGTTCAAACAGGTGCCATTAATACAGTTAACAAGTGGAGGACAGAGGAGGCTCTTAAAGAAGAAGTTACAGGTCTGTGAGAGCCAGACATCTTGTTTGTTTGTAGGTGACCAAATACTTATTTTACCGAGGAATTTACCAATTCATTCATTAAAAATCCTACAATGTGATTTCCTGGATTCTTTCCCCCCATCCTGTCTCTCATAGTTGAAGTGTACCTAGGATGAACATTACAGGCCGCTCTCATCTTTTTAAGTGGGAGAACTTGCACAATTGGTGGCTGACTAAATACTTTTTTGCCCCACTGTATATCCTGCTTACTTGAAGTAAACGGTTATTTTGTGTTTTTTTTCGAAATGATTGAGTGTTCTTGCATTTTAATGTGTGAGTTTTTTATACCTCGGGACTGTGGGAAACAATATTTCGATCTTTCTGTGTGTACAAACATATTTTGGGATTGACAATACAGTTGACTTTGACTTTGAGATCATTCGACTATGATGCATGAAACTCGAGGATTTAAAAAGGGAAGGCCCAAATGAAAAGGAAGTTTGTCTGAAGTAAATATCATATAATGATGAATGTGTATCATTGTGGAACAGTCATGTACATGCTTCTAAAAACACGGGAGAGTTCACAATGTTCACTGATGAATATATTGACAATGTTCTGCAGCTATGTCGACAAACAGGTAAGTGTGGGTTTGGAATAGAGACAAAGTCAACCTCTGTAAAAGGTTCAGGTTTAGTGCCGGAGTTGAAAGTGGTTCAGCTTTTATCACAACATCAGGACACTTTGATTTCCCTTTTACTCTTATAGATTCCGACCCAACAAGTGGTGATACCCCCATCTTCTCAGACATCCTCACCCCAACAGCAGCAGCCAGAAAGCAGCTAGAGCTCCACTCTATCACAGGCTGGAGCTCAGCCAACCCAGTCTCACGGCATTTCGTGTTCCCCAACACGATTTGCCCCTTTTTTTCGTGTTGCACAGCACGATTTTTTTTCGTGTTGCACAGCACGATTTTAAAAGCAATGTATTTCTACTGCCTGCAGCACGTCTTTTTCTCCGGTCGGGTCGAGGAAGACCTGAAGCTGTGTGGTTCATAAAAACATGTTCTTACTCAATATCAAGCCACAATTATTGCTTTTATTTTAAATCATATAATTTCGGACTTTTGTTGCCGTCTGTGAGGAAAATAAATGGGGCTCAGAGCCTCAGAATACTGAAATCTGTATTTTTTAAATATTGTTTTCTTTCTAATTTGTTATTCTTTTCAAAATAACACATTGTTATTTACTCACCAATAACACACAATTATCCTTGCTTTTATTTATTGGTTGAATTCCATAATCTCGGGCTTTTTTGACGTCCGTCAGGAACTGAATTTCAAAATAAAATAACCGGAAACAGACGTAGGCCTATAAGGGACATTTCGAGCGTCATTGCGATTGTCAACCTTTCTGAGTTTAAGATGGCCGAAGACACTACACTACCCATAATCCCCAGCTATCGTTTAGGACTACAGTCCCCCGTAAGGTTACGCAGAGCGTCAAACAGCTGTGTGAAATGGAACAAAACCACGCCAGACTATCCAAAACTGGAATCCAACGCCCCCCCAGAACTACACATGCTGGATGCTGTGTTTCGCCAAATGTTCTATGGGACGTCTCTACTGAACGTTTTCGTTTTTCCCACAATTAGAAGTTTCCAGTATTAAACACATTGGCGTTATCAAATGTAAAACTATTATATATTATTTATTATAATTAATAAATGGGTGAAAATCGCTATATATACCCACATGAGAGCTCATTGTTACTTTGTAATTCTACTCCACTACAATTCAGAGGTTAAGCTGGTATTTTTACTCCACTGCCTTTATTTGAGTTACTTTGCAGATTCTGATTAATGATGTGAAATATAAACAACCCTTAAATCAGACTTTAGTTGCACCTGAGTAAAATTCAGGTAAGGTGATTGTCAAGTGCCAACAATCAGGAGAGATATTTGATAGTTGGTGCTTGAGAAGACTAAACATGTATCTGCAATTGACATGAATGGAAACGAGTAATAAGTATATTCATTACTCGTTATTCTCTACTAATAGTTAATTAAAGACTGTATATTATGGCTATTTGCACATCCCTTTCAAGATTTTCAAAGGTTTATTGACATATCATATACACAACTACGGTGTAGTTATGCAATGAATGAAACACTTGGGTCACAGGTTCCTCAACAGTGCATTACAAGACATCTATCAATATGTGTGAACCTCCACCATCAAACTGTCATATTCTGCACATTTATTATTCTATCTACATAAGAGTATAATTAATGTGTATAATATAAGTTAAAATAAGTGCTTCAACATAGTTAACATTGCAGGAAAGCAATATATTAGACGTTAAGTACTTTGTCAGGCTTAATATTTATCTGTAGATAGATACCCCCAACGTTTTTTCTTATTTAAAAGAAGACCTTAATCTGTTATTTAATGTTTAAATAAAGGTTAATTCGTTTTTCTGTTTTGCACCTCCTCCTATTAATATCTTTGTACATGCTGCACTAAACTGTTTTATTGTAGAGATCACTTTATAGTATCTTCTTGATTTTTTATATTCTATATTTCTATATTTATACTTTCCCCCTATGAAAGTATGTACTCTTAATATTTTTTTAATCAAACACAATAATTCAATAACGTGCTTTAACCACTTGTGTGCACACAAGGTACACAAATGTTTTCCGGATTTCATATCATATAAACACCAAATCCCAGCATGCATTGCGGCTAAAACATCCAATAAACGAGCTTAAAACCATAGCTGAGGATCTTGGGTAATGCCTATGTCCGGTTATTTTTATTTTGAAATTCAGTTCCTGACGGACGCCAAAAAAGCCCGAGATTATGGAATTAAACCAATAAATAAAAGCAAGCATAATTGTGTGTTATTGGTGAGTAAATAACAGTGTGTTATTTTGAAAATAATAACAAATTAGAAGGAAAAAAATATTTAAAAAATACAGATTTCCGTATTCTGAGGCTCTGAGCCCCATTTATTTTCCTCACAGACGGAAACAAAAGTCCGAAATTATACGATTTAAAATAAAAGCAATAATTGTGGCTTGATATTGAGTAAGAACATGTTTTTATGAACCACACAGCTTCAGGTCTTCCTCGACCCGACCGGAGAAAAAGACGTGCTGCAAGCAGTAGAAATACATTGCTTTTAAAATCGTGCTGTGCAACACGAAAACAAATCGTGCTGTGCAACACGAAAAAAAAGGGGCAAATCGTGTTGGGGAACACGAATCAATAGATTAAACATCGTGTTGGTGAACACGAAATGCCGTGAGACTGGGTTGGCTCAGCAGCTACAGGTGAAACACACCTCCCATGCTCAGGCTAAACATGTATCATACCCTGACATATCGCTTTGCCATACTGTCAAAGAATAATTCTTCCTTACTTCTAGATATTTAACCTTGCTGTTGACGTTTATCACAAACCCTGAGTCTGTTATCTCCCGTAAGGAATGTGCTAATGCAGTCATATGGTGTTATTCTCAGTTTTATGACCGGTCAACTCTCGGTCACAGAGCCTAAGAGTCAGGCAGGTGATTGAGTATTTCCAGATATCGGGGATATCGCCAGTGTTCCCAGGTGTTTACGCCCAATATGTGGGGGTAACTCTCTGTAAACTAGTTAAAAGGTCTATCGAGAGAGAGGCTGGTCAGATTTGACATGGCAACCCACCAGGGCAGTCAGAATCTCTGGCTGTGTGACTTGCAGTGTTGGGACTAACGCGTTACTGTAACGCAACTACCTTTTGTGGTAACTAATAACGTTACTAGTTACCTATTCCCATTCAGTAACGCCGTTATAGTTACTGTTATTTAAATGGGTGCGCTACTGCAAGGCAAGGCAAGGCAAGTTTATTTATATAGCACTTTTCAACACAAGGCAATTCAAAGTGCTTTACAAAAAATGAAAGAGATTAAGAAAATGGCATTTAAAATCATGATTAAAATCAAATAATGCGTTACATTATGTGATGGAACTGAACCGAATCTCCCTGCAGATGTAACTTACAGGCGAATACAGCGATGTCCTCTCACAGCACCATGGAAAAGTGAAAGTGACCAGAGAAGAGTGATGATTGGTTAACGCAGGGTAACATTTCAAGGTAAGCCAATCAGAGACAGAGTTGGGCGGGTCTTGCCTTATGGGGAAAATACACAGACACACAAACACTTGCTAACACACACACACACACACACTATGGCAGATGCAAGTATCAGCGAGAGCAGCAGCGCATTTACAACTTGGAGATATAACCACTATTTTAAGGACGCAAACAATATTAGGGTGAAATGTAAACTGTGTGCAGACGGAAAGCATTGAGGCTTTTATTGTTATTATTTTTAAAGTAAAGTAACTTGTTACTAGTTACTTTTAAAATTTAGTAACTAATAAAGTAACTAGTTACTTGTTTGAGAGCAGTAACTATAACTATTACTAGTTACTTTTTAAAAGTAACTTGCCTAACACTGGTGACTTGTGATGTGAATTTCTCCGGCCGATACTTGTAATAAACACCAGTGTTTGACATCAAAGCTCCAACTCTCCTCGTGTCTCTCTGAGTCCTCTCCATTGCTGCAGAAGTTTCCCTTACACTGACCAAAGTATTTTTCTCTCTGGACACTCAACTCTCATTACCATGGGTGTCCCCTTTTGTCTCCCACTCTTCCCCTCTGCATGCTGCTCATTCCTGCATGACCTTTAGTCTTGGGCCAATGATCCAAGTCCTATCCTGTCCCCTCCACTCAACGCAGAGCACCTCCTCTATCAGGCCTCTTGCCTCTCCGCTCTGCCGGTACTCTACAGAGCAAAACAACAGAGGTTGTGTGGGTGGGTGTATGTGGGTCACATTCATAATGATGATTCATCCTCACATTATCCCTTATCTATGAGAGCCATTACCCTCCATCCAACAAGCCAAAAAACGTTTGTTGACACAAATATTTAGTGATTTAGTTAGCGTGCAAACTGCTCATATGGATTTGTTTTGTGAGCCGTTGACCTGATGGTGCTAAACATCGGCGGTGGATCAAATAAAATGCAAACGTTTGGATTGTCAGTAGGCATTATATCTTTCAAATAAGATGGAGTGTGTACAGGTGTGTGTTGGACTGTGCTGTTGGTCCTCATTTGACCGTAGATACGATTCAATGTCCTCCACTAACCTCCCTGCAGTTATTTAACATCAGCGATCTGTTGTGTTCGTAGACTTTGAGAGGACGGCATGAAGTCAGTGATTCGTTTGATTCGTTAGATTCGTAAATCGAATGTTTTGTTTACATCCTTTAAGATACAGGCGGAGAGAAAGTGAGGAGCAGGGACGTGCAAGAAGGGTCTTTAGAGAGGAAAGAAAGCCTTTGTAGGGTTGGTGCATGCCAGCTGCTGTTGATCAAGAACACAGATATGGGGTTACACTGTAAGTCTTCCAGTTTTCTCCTGATAGTCCTTTGTGTGACTGTCTGTAAAACCCAGATGTTAAACCCTCCATCAAAGCAACGTGCATGCATGAGTGTGTTTGTGTGGACTACCCCCCCCCCCCCCCCCCCCCTCTGTGGCTTTACTTAATGAATCATGCAGCGTCTCAGCAGATGCTGTTCCTCCTCCGGTTTGAATGGATCATAATCGATGATGGATGGATGGAAACCAGACGAGGGGTTCAGTGTGCAGGAAGTCCGTTCTTACAAAGTGTCTGAAAAGGTTTTCAAGTTAAGGCCCGGACTCACCAAGCAGTCACCAGAGGACTCGCCGACGCCGACGTCGGCTGTTGCGTCGCGGTGTTCTCCTGCGTCTTGGCCATGTGTCGCACGGGAACACACCGCAAAGACTTCAGTGCGTGAGTGGCAATAACTCTCCTTACCAGCAGGCGGCAGTAGTGTGTATTCGTCATTAAAAATAGGCAACAACCGGAAGACAGAGAAGAAGAACAGACTGCGTGATATAAACAACAAATAGCGTGTGCAAACTGCAGCCTGGTTATGATCCACTGCTGTCTGCCCGTCTTTGGTCCACAACTACCCGAAGGGGCAAGTCTCCTGTACCGGGTGTACTGGGTTCGCAGAGAATCCACTTCTTCCTCAGCTCTTTCTCTGAAGCACACAAATAAACGATGTAAGCATTGTGGCTAGTTAGCATGTCCAATTCATATCGATATGCAGTGCCAAACTGCACAGCTAGCAACAGCTAGCAACAAGATAACAACAAAACACAAGGTTGAAATAACAAATTACATTTCACGTTAACGTCACTGTACGCTGGCAAACAATAAAAAGCCAACAATATCTGCTAAAGAGCTCAATTGATGAAAAAGATCATCTTACCCGAGAAACCAAGTTGCGTTTCAATCTCTCGCCAGAGTCCGGTTTTCACTACTCGGTTCGAGTACCTTTTCTCTGTGATGTACAGAGCTGGCCTCTCCTGGATCAAGGTGATCAGCAGGTCTTCGTTTGCGTCATTCCAGATCGCCATGATGAGATGAAAATGAATATCAGTCTGTGTGTGCCTTCTTAAATCGTTTGTTTACGTCCCTCACTTCCGTTTCACTTCTCATGCACTGATTCGCTAGCTGAACAGCCAATCAGAGTGATTGTTTGGTCCGACTGCCAGACCCGATGCATGGCCGATTCAACATGTTGAATCGGCCATGCATCGGGACAGGCAGTCCAAATAAGGCGTGTCACGGTCGACGGTGCGGGACACACCAAATTGAGTTTGGGCGACAGGACACGCTTCGTCTCCCGACTTACGAAAACAGCCGAAATCGGCCTGGTGTGTCAGGGCCTTTAGATGATAATACAGTTTCAAATCTATCCCGAGCAAATGATTTACAATTCGTACCGTGCATAGTTTGGATTAAATGGACATTTCAGGTGTTCAGCTGATTAGTCGCTAAGTGTGCGCACTATGTTCTGAATATTGAGTTTTTTAACAGAAATAATATCCGATGAATCTTCAGGAGGCGAACACAGGTAGTCGTGGCTCATTCTGTAGGATATTTAAAACGGTGCCACGTTAACAGGGATCCGCTTCTTGACTCACACGTTAAAAAACAGTCCAAATAAAACTCTGTAGGCGCTGATTTCTTTGCCTTCCTCTGCGGATTTATGGACTTCTTCCATAAAATGAAACAAATAAACAGAAACGATCAGTGTAAAGGGAGGTCAGAGACCGAGGCTCAGTCCCACCCCTTCCTTATATAACAGCTGATTGATCACAATGAATCCAAACTATTCTCAGAACATTTAATTCAATACTAATTCATGAATCGAAAGAATATTTTAAGACCTAAATTAATTAGAAAATAATACATTTGGAGACCGAGGGGTAGACCTAGGACCAGGTGGAGGGATTACATCTCTCCGCTGGCCTGGGAGCGCCTTGGGATCCCCCAGTCAGAGCTGGTTGATGAGGGAAAGGAACGTTTGGGGCTCTCTGCTGGAACTGATACCCCCGCGACCCGACCACGGAGAAGCGGGGAGAAGATGGATGGATGGACATTTATTACCAACACAAAACATTTCTCTCACAAGGTGCTGTTTCTGCGTCTGGCTGCTTGTTCTGTAACTTTTT